>NC_057807.1:286130263-286377798 GCF_018294505.1 Triticum aestivum
CAACACAAGTCCGTTTTGTCCGTTTTGCGGTACGCCACACCCCTCCCGATCAACAGGACCCCTGTTTCGACCGTAGGAGGTCCGTTTCGTCCATTTTGCGGTACGCCACACCCCTCCCGATCAACAGGACCCTTGTTTCGACCGTAGGAGGTCCGTTTCCTCCGTTTTGCGGTATGCCACACCCCTCCCGATCAACAGGACCCTCGTTTCGACTGTAGGAGGTCCGTTTCCTCCGTTTTGCGGTACGCCAGACCCCTCCCGATGAATAGGATCCCGTTTCGAACGTGGCCAGTCGAACACAAGGCCGTTTCCTCCGTTGTGTGGTACGCCAGGCCTCATTTCCACCGCCTGTTCCGTCCAAGCCCTCACGATGAACACGACCATGCATTCCGTTCCGACCCAGCCGGTTGGCTCCCACGCATTCCGTTGCCTCCCGATGAACACGACACATTCCGTTGCCTCCCCATGAACACAACGCATTTCGTTGCCTCCCCATAAACACGACGATGACACTGTTTCTCCGTTCCGACCCAGCCATGTACGTATGTGTGAGTAGGCGTTCGAGACCCTGCCTGTATGTACGTACGTGGCCGTATTTTCTTTCTTGCACCCTCGCTGCTGTACGTACGTGTACATGCTACATGCGCGCCTCTACTACGACACGTGCGCGCCTCTACTACGACACGTGCGTGCCTCTACATCGACCAGTATGTACGTACACGTTCGCGACCAGAATGACAATCTACGTACGCTTTGATCAGGTGGGTCCCGACTGTCAGGCACTTCCTTGCCTGCGAAGATGTAGCTGGTGGGTCCCAGCAGTCAGGGGGCGGATCGTTTTTTTTTGCCCGGACGCACTTCCTTGCGTGCGAAGATGTAGTTGGCGGGTCCCAGTAGTCAGGGGGAAACATTTTTTTCGTGAAATATGGTGGCCCGTCCGGTGGGTCCCCGCTGTCAGGTGGAGGAATAATTATTTTGCATGTAATAAGGAGGCACTTCCTTGCTGCGGCCGTGGACCCAGCTGTCAGCCTCTCCACGTATAGTCCCCGTCCGATGGAAGCCATTCCTTGATCACGTTGACCACGCCGCACCGAGAGCACCAGGGCGGTGGACAACAGCGAGGCCTAGGAAGGGGACGACGTGGAGCCATGGAAGACGCGACAGTGGATGCCCACGCGTAGAGGAGTACGAGGGTTCACTAGTTCGCTGTGGTGTGAGGCTGCCATCGCCGCAGAATAACAGGGGGTGTGGGTGAGTAGAGGGATGGCCTGGCCAGCGGTGGGAGTAGTAGGGGGCGGTGACGCCTCCGCCGCATCGCAGACGGCCACGGGTGGCAGGAGCACGAGGCACGATCGGTGCTGGTTTGGGCGGCTGGAGCAAGAAGACCAGAGGTTGAAGAAGCACTACGACCGTTGGATGGACATCGTACAGTCACTGGAGCTAGAATCGTGCATATTGACTAAGTTGACAAAGCCCTCCATCCCCGTCAACTTAGTAGGCCCACAAGTCAGCCTGCCACTATACTGGGTCCCAGCTGACAGGGGGAGTATTCATTTTTTTGTGCGTAATAAGGAGGCACTTCCTTGCGTGCAAAGATATAGCTGGTGGGTCCGAGCTGTCTGCGGCGGTAATGTTTTTTTTCGTGAATACAGAGTCCCTTTTGGTGGGTCCTCGATGTCAGGTGGAGGAATCATTATTTCGCGCGTAATAAGGAGGCATTTCCTTGCATGCGGCCGTGGACCCAGCTGTCAGCCTCTCCACGTACAGTCCACTTCAGATGCATGTCGGTTGTTGACCACGTTGACCAGGCCTCGCCGAGAGCACCAGGGTGGTGGACGATGGCGAGGCCTAGGAAGAGAACGGCACGGAGGCAGGAAAGACTCGGCAGTTGTTTCCCACACGGAGGGGAGTACGACTATACGAGGGTTTACTGGTTCATTTGCCGTCGCCGGAGAATAACAGTAGGTGTGGGTGAGTAGAGGGATGGCTAGGCCAGCGATGGGAGTACGGTGGGGCGGTGAGGGCTGCGCGGCAGCACAGCCGACCGCAGGGAGGAGGGAGCAGGCAGTCCCGCCGATGCTTGTTTGAGCGGCTGGAGCAGGAAGAGCAGAGATTGAAGAGGCATGACGGCCATTGGATGGACATCGTATGGTCACTAGAGCTAGAATCGTTCATATTGACTAAGTTGACAAAGCCCTCCGTCCCCGTCAACTTAGTATGCCCACAAGTCAGCATCCCACCATGGTGGGTCCCAGCTAGCAGGGGGAGTATTCATTTTTCTGTGCGTAATAAGGAGGCACTTCCGGTGGGTCCGAGCTGACAGCAGGGGGAATGTTTTTTTCCTGAAATACGGTGGTCCGTCCGGTGGGTCCCAGATGTCAGGGGCAAACGTTTTTTTCGCGAAATACGGTGGCATGTCCGGTGGGTCCCAATAGTCAGGGGGGAAACGTTTTTTCCGTGAAATACTGGTGGCCCGACCGGTGGGTCCCTGCTGTCAGGTGGAGGAATAATTATTTTGCACGTAATAAGGAGGCACTTCCTTATGACTGCCGTGGACCCAGCTGTCAGCCTCTCCACGTACAGTACTCTTCCGATGGAAGTCGGTCATTGACCACATTGACCACGCCGCGCCGAGAGCACCACGGCGGTGGACGACGGCGAGGCCTAGGAAGGGGACGACGCGGAGCCGGGGAAGACGCAGCAGTGGATGCCCACGTGGAGAGGAGTACGAGGGTTCACTGGTTCGGCTGCGGTGTGAGGCTGCCGTCGCCATAGAATAACAGGGGGAGTGGGTGAGTGGAGGGATGGCCTGGCCAGCGGTGGGAGTAGTTTGGGGATGGTGAGGCCTCCGCGACAGCACAGCCGGCCACGGGAGGTAGGAGCATGCGGCACGACCGGCACTGCTTTGGGCGGCTGGGGCAAGAAGACCAGAGGTTGAAGAAGCACTACGGCCGTTGGATGGACATCGTTGACCACGCCGCGCTGAGAGCACTAGGGCGGTGGACGAAGGTCAGGCCTACAGAGGGAACGACACGGAGCCGGGGAAGACACGGCAGTGGCTGCCCACACGGTGGAGAGTATGAGGGTTGACTGGTTCGGCTGCCATCGCCGGAAAATAACAGGAGGTGTGGGTGAGTAGAGGGATAGACAGGCCAGGGATGCGAGTATGATGGGGCCGTGAGGCCTGCCCGGCAGCACTGCCGGCCACGGGAGGCGGGAGCAGGCGGTTCCGACGGTGCTGGTTTGGGCGGCTGGGGTAGGAAGATCAAAGACTGAAGAAGCACGATTGCCATTAGATTGACATCTAACGGTCTGACGCTGGTAGAGTCGATTGTTGACTAAGTTTCTTTTTTGAGAAACCTTGTGTACGCATGAACTTAGTAGGTCCACAAGTGAGCCTCCAAATCTGTGGCAGACAACATAAAGCCCATTTGCTATTTCTTATAATTTGCAGCCCATTTGCTAATTCTTAAGTAATTTATTACAGCCCATTTTCTGCCCAGGACCACGGTCAAAAAGTTCAACCTTATTTTGCATATTTCGGTGGAGTCCGAACTGTTGTAATCCCGAAATGATAAACATTTTTTAAGAACTTATTGATTTGCCAAAAAATCATTTTGTTTTTGTAAGCAAATAAGACGTGGGACAATTGAGTTGGTTTAAGGGAAAACCAGTGGTAAAAAATCAGCGCTGGGTGGGAAAAAACAACAAAAATAAGGATGTAAGTATGAAAAGGGAATTTCATGTGTTTTCAATATAATGATACGTGTATATGAACTAGTAAAACTATAGGTAGATATTAGAAAATGGATGTAGGACATGCGTTTCAAGAGGAAAATAGAACTGGGCTATGTGTTCGATTCGGTAAAAAAACTGCCTGCGGATGTTGTAAGACAAAATATAACTAACGCTGGCGGGCCAAAGGCCAGTAGATACCTGCTGGATCTTTGTGCCCCGTTGTCGTCATGGGCTGGGCCTGTTAAAAACAAAACCAACCCTGGGTAGTCTGCAGCCCAGTTGAAACTTGCTCGACCTGAAAAAACAATATACATGCTCAATAAACGAGAGAATTCTGCAAGTAGATGCAGCACGGATATTGTTTTTTATCGTGATAATAAGTGCATGCACTTGTTTCGAAAAAATTGGAGAACTGGGAATTCGAATGGCAGGTGCTTATGCTACCCATCAAATAAAAATCAGGTGCCTGAAAATTCGTTTCGAAACAAATGATTTAGCTTTATATCCACGCCGACCCTCGGCATGATGGTTGGAAGCAAATGCAAGTTCATACCAAAAGATCGTTAACAACAATACCAACTTGTGGACGACAAGGTAGTACAACTACCAATACCTAACTAACTTACAATCTTTTTACTCCTGGCCCTAGTGTTCGTCAGGTAGAAAATCTTGCAGAGGACCAGTTCCCGCTCCTTCTCTTGCTCCAGGTCCGTGAGGTGGTACTGGTGCATCACCCAGTTGGTCCTCTGCTGGCCGAAGTTCTTGTTGGTGTGCAGCACCAGAACCTTTTTTGCTGCCCGTCTGCCGGCCATTGACCATCACCGGCAAGGTATTGCCGGTCTTGTGCCACATCGCGTGCATGCCGCACTCCGACTGTATCTTGTGACGCATCCACGTGCCCCTTTTGAACACCTTGGAATTGCGCTGGAAGAAATGCTTCCTTAGGCCACTCAGTGTGATACTTGCAGTATTGTGGAATACATGTTTTAGTGTACCTAGTTGGCATTTTCATAACATCTTTGGCATGTTGCAGTCACTTGTTTCACTTTTTATTAACTGTCAAATTGTAATTGCTTCACCAGGTCTGCGTCTAAAAAGAAAAATAGAGCTATAAACAAAGGAATATGTTTGTGCAAGTAGACGGCCGATCGGTGTCTTACCTGGAAGTTTCTCAGGTTGGGTGTAGCATATGCCGTGCTCGCTGTCGATGGTTGGTAATAACAAATCGATGAGAGACTGAAATCTCGCGCTGTCAGCACTCACTTTGGCCTCAAGGTGCTCGATCAGCTCCTGATCCATGGGATCGAACTTGATGCCAGCCGGCAGCACCGGCCAATCCTTCTTCGACTTGCATCGGTAATTCTAGTTATATGGTACTCAATGTATGATCAATCGACTGTTTTAAGTGAATGATGAAAGATTTCGACAGATAAGTGGTACTCCAAATCTAAAGTCCAGAATACCCGAACACGCCGCCGGGATTCTTGTGTCACCTCACGCGCAGCGTGTTGTCATGTCAATTCAATGTGTGGACATGATGAATAATTTGACCGACGTATACTAGTACTGCTACTGTACTACTTACTAGTCGTATTTAGTGTCACAATTTATACATAGGTTTAACTAACAAGTACGCACTTGGAGCCTAACTGATATATATATGGCTTCTGCACAGCATCTCCATCATCATTATCAGTACATCCTATGCAGGTGAGTTAGGATGCACTTGATCCCAGGAATGTATCTATCCTTCAAACCAGAGGAGTGCTTCAAACTAACAATAGTACATAATATCCAACAAAAGAGGGCTGTGCTACAGCAGCAGAATACATGGCTCAGTCTAGATATCAGCATGAATCAAGTTGTGCATATTTGCTGTTGGCATGAACCACATCGCTGCATGTCGGGTTTGCAAAAGCCATCCATCGCATGGAAGCTTGATGCCTTTCACACACTGAAGATTACCTGACAACAAGCTGTGTTGACGAATCTCTGGATATGGTGATTCATGAAACCCATGGTATTATGTGTAAACACAGCCCCCCCCCCTCGCGAATGCAAGTTGCATAGCACAGTAATGATCGCCGGTGATATGATCGATGATTGTTTGGATGATCGGATAATTGAGCCCGAGGAACAAGGAGTGGTTGTCGAGGCTGTAAACCCGCCTCCAGTTGAATACGCCTAGCCCAACGAAGCTGGGATCTTTCTCGAACACGAAGCAGCCATAGCCATCAATGTCACGAACGCCCCATGCATTGTACTGCATGTGGTTTGATGTAATGGTTTGGTCAATTTGGTACGTGCGAATGAGCATCAAATGACCGCCGTCAGCTGAATGAGCGATAAACCACCACCCATCGGCTGGTATGATTCCAGGTCCTGGAATCATGAAGGCCAGCACATTTGCGTCTGCTGCAACAATTCAAATTGGAGACCAAAAGGACAAAAATGAACAATCATGTTCAGAGTATGTGTGGAATTAAGATTATTATAACAGTGACACATATCATAGACAGAGAATTGCAATGCCGTGGTCATAATCATACCCCAAGTTAAAAAAATAAGCCAATGGCTTTCATATTCTAGCAATATGTCATGGTTCAAACATCATGTAACAATGAGAGGAAAACAGCTATGATAGCGCCTACTCATATTCTACCATAGCACTTACTACTACTGTTCTCATATCAACTCTAAGCAATAACATGTGTTGTTATAAAAATCTTGTAAACGAGAGTAACATATAGCAATCATGATGTTATGCTCATAATATGCATTCTAACAATCATTAGATGCCAATTGTTCTCATATCAACTCTAACAATAACATGTGTGGTCATAAAAATCTAGGAAATGAGAGGAACACATAGCAATGATGTGGTTATAGACATGCTATGCATTCTAAATTTGTAACAAATGAACAAGCAGTCGTATTCATAAGGTAAAGATGAGATGAGATAGAACAATTACACGATGATAGATTCCACCAGTATAGGCAGCCAATATGTGCGTCGACCGCGTAAACGATGCCATCATGCACTATAACATCAGACAGAAATGTTGCCTCAACAGGATTGATGATGAGCCATAACCATGTATGGTGACCGGATTCCAGATAGACTAATCCCATGTTGAACAAGGCAATGAGCTTGTAATCCATGTAGTCTTATGATGGTGTGGGCACTTCGCAGATTACAACTTTCTACAAACAGAGGTCGAGCCAAAAGCTTGACGCGTCTCGTGCGTAGTAGGCAGGAGTGTCCGGCGGGCCGCGAGGCTTGATGTCGGCGGTATCCAATGATGGAAGGGTGATCTCTCGCTGGGGTGTAGATATCCACGAGACGCCACGGACTACCGGTGTGGTGGATGAGGACGATCCAGTTGGCCTTCATGCCCGCCCAGTAGTGGCCACGCATGAAGGACAGGTGGACGGGTAGTGGTAGCATGTCGAGGGGCACCACGGCAACCTCCGTAGGATCGTCAAGTCGGTGTTTGGGCCACCTGTGAGGATCGGGCATCAGCAAGCAGGGTGTCTTGAAAAGAGCCGGCCGGTTGCAGATGAGTAGACGGTACAAAGACACCGAGCATGCGGCCAGACGGACGGCGCTGAGTAGGTCCATACGACTACATATCTGCTCCAAGAGAACATTAGGGAGGGAATTCCAATTGCGGCTCTGCATGTCAGTTGGTTCTGCCATTGGGGTTTTCGGTGCCTGCGAGCCAGCGGGGAAGTGGATTCGGGCGGGCGAGCGAAGAAGCTTCTCCTCGTGTGGCCGAGCAGTGAGTGGGGGGATATGATACACGCGAGCTACCAAGGAAGATGGCACGGGCGGGTGAGCAGTGAGCGGGGGTAAATGGTGTGTAGCCGACGATGGGGAAGAGAGGAGGAAGAAGAGTGGAAGACGGGGAAGAAAGTGCATTAAATCTCAATTCTACTAGTACTACTACCAGGATATAGGCACCATCCTTCGGAGTGTAAATAGTTACACCGATGACATGTGGGTCTACCACAAGAGGGCCCATATGTCAGTTAATGGAGGACAGAGGTGTGTTGGCGTATTTGCGGAAGCGTGCTCTATTGGCAAACATGATGGCAGTACTGGGTAAGGCTGATTTAGTAACACCAACACGCTGGTTCAGCTTATTAATTATGTGTCCCATCTGCTGCAGCGTGTATTGTCAGTTCACTGCGAAGACTAGTTGAATAGTTCTCTCTGACCGAGATGGGGAATAATGGATCGCGAGGACTTCCTTTCTATAGTATCCCTATGCCTCTACGCTCACTTCACTCATTTTTCTCCATACCTAGTCACTTGTTGAAATCTATAGAAGACAAATACTCTGTATTTGGGAATAGAGGGAGGCTTTTACTCCGTACTATTTGGGAACAGAGGGAGTATCACCATATGGAGGGAACAGTGGAAGCTTGAAATATGAACATGTCAATGGCAGGGAATAAGCCCCATGCATGCATGCATGCATGCAACATGCAACACTCACACGTACACATGGACGCATGCAATACTCACGCACCCATGCGGCACACAACACACGACGCAGCACACACGCTCACGCTCAAGTGCTCAACCTACTCCCTACGTCCGTGAAAGACTGTACATTTAGAGATTTACACATTGACCAGGCATAATTAACGCCCAAAAGTAGCAGGCTTATGTGTGCATGTGACCATTGAGATAAGAAGATCAAATGAAGGCCGTTGCATGCTGTAATTAAGGATAGACATGTAGCCTATACCTACAACACAAGTTGGTGCATTAGTCAATCAATATCGATTTAGATTAAAGGCTAAATGCATTGGAAGTGTAGATGTACATTATGTACCGCACTCTTTGTTTTGTAGCCGATGTACACTCTTTGTTGGAAGACCAAGGGAGGACACGTGCATGCACTCACATACACAGCCAGGGCGGTTCGCGCGCAAGGGTTGGACTCGTGTCGCACCCGCATGAAGTTTTGTTTAACTGATTTCTTTGCTCTGCCAACTAACAGGTTGGACCCAGAAACCAGGTGACAATTTAACCAGTCAACAAAGTGCCACGTCGACTATGTGGACGGTCAGTAGGGTGCAATACGGTGCTCTACGATGAGCTAGTGATCGTATAATCGCCGCAAAACAATATATAGTGACCGTAAAGAGCGTATTGTTACATACGTTGACCGCCAGTGTATTTTTCTCGTTTCAAATTAAGCCATATTAATCGAAAAGGACGCAGTATGGACTACTACTAGTACTAGTATTCCTTTGATGTGTCCCGTCAACTCGCGGAACAAGGAGAAGCTTGCTTACTATGCCTCTCCCTCGCCCACGCGCGCGATGGTTCACAGGACGAGGAGAGGGTTTTGACTACAGCGCCCTCTCCCTCTCCCTCGCCCTCGCCCCCGCCCTCGCGGTGGACGTGCAGCAGTTCAATCGGTGTCAGATTGCCAGAAGCATATTGTACTGTAGTATCATCATTGTTGGACCTTCCGAAGAGGCAAAGAGCCAAGTGCAAGGTTCACACGAGTACGAACTGTTGAACCTCCCGAAGAGGCAAAGAGCCAAGCGCAAGGTTTTATAGGAGTTGTCGCCCTAGTAGGAGTGTACTACAACTATAGCGAACGATGCTACTGTATGATGCCGCCACGTCACGTATATCCAAAGCTGTGCCACCTTTTTTTCTCAAAGAGCGTGTTGGAGCCCGTGCAACAACCACACAAGTTGCACGTACACATAACACATTTACTAGTAATAAATTCTAAAGGACAAATGCCAGTATGCCACACAAGTTCATCTCCAATTCATGTGATAAATTTGTGCACGACTAGTCTACATATATTCACAGCGCTACCGTTCACAATTACCGTACCATACTCCACTTACACGTTATAGATGGGCTACATGCATGTCCTCCTCCAGGTTCCAGTCCCAGGTGTTCTTCATGGATGGCACGATCCATAGCGGTGGGCAACGGGAATCATTGTCACAGCTTTCTAGTCCGGTTCCACACGATGGAGACTCATCCAAGCTAAAGCGGCATAACTCAAGGATAGTGTGTCCCAGCATGTCGTTCATCCGGCGGTGTGCAATGAAGACACAACCATGCTTCATGAACGGCAGAACTTCCGTGTCATGCACGGAAGGTGGCATCCGCTTCACAATGGGGTAGTTGTCCCCGATGAAAAGCGAGTACTCTCCAAGAGTGTTCCTCGGCACCCACGTAGCATCACGGGGGTCGAACTCGGCGCCGTTCATCTGGTACACGCGACATCCCAGATCTGGACACATGGTGACGTACATAGTCAAGGTCCATGCATAATAATGTTGTGCTCAAATATGACGGTCAGTAATACTGTGCAGCAAATAGTACTACTCCGGTATAGAGGAAGTAAAATAACCGACTTATTATATATAGCCACTCTTGGCTACATGGATGAGATAGTAAGACATGGAAAAACAAAAATGGTGGCAGCTAGTGGGTTCAAGTCTTCAAGGGCCTAGCTAGCTATACGCGTCCTCCAAGGTAAAAAGTACTCCTACTAGTACTACTAAGTATACTACTAGTACAACAATGAAAGAGAAGGCGAGAGGGTTAAAAAATGGAATACCTGGGTAGATGGTGACGGTCTGATCGTGGTAGGTTGTGTGACCATGTTGCACATCAGTGGTACCATGGGTAACGACTGCTAAGATAGTTGATCCCAATATGCCAAAGTCAGCTACAAGGTTCCAGGTTAGACCGCATCGCGGATGCAAATGCACATCCAGGATCGGCGATCTTATTTTGATCGGGGGATGACTGGTCCCTGCAAAATAATGGAGTACCGTTAGGGATGCAAATGATGGTTTGTGCATTCCATTTGTAATCTCCCGTACCGTAGGATGGCAACCAGATGAAACAAGTCCCCTGGCTTGTCACCGCGAAGATGCGGCCTAGATGGCGCACGGCGTCTTCGAACGTGTAGGGGTACAAATCTGCCGCCGCCAACATGCGCCAGCCTCTGTCGTTACTGCATTTTGCATTGATGGCAATCCTTATTTCGAACACCGCGATGAGATAGTAATTGTCGTAGCCACGTTGCTTTGTTGGCGGGTCCGCAATTCCTATCTTCTTCAATCTCATGTAGGCATCATCATACGTATTCAAGCCCAGCCAGTCCGGAAGGCCGATCCCAATGGTGGAGAAGGGGTCTACCGGAACGGCCGCATTGCTGTGGATGTTGTGCAAAATGATGGTGGTATCCGGTCGGAGGTATGCAAGCCAATCTTCGTTGGCACCGACCCAGACCTATATATAAGACGGTGGGCAGTGGAGAAATTACGGGATGGAAATGGAATAACTAAGTACTACATGATCAAACTCCATTACTGGCCTGCTCATCAGACAAAATCCAACTACCTATCAACGTCGGCAACTCTAGCGGAGTCAACGTGCAACCATGGCCAGGGAGCGGTGTGCTGTTCGAAGGATTGTCCCATAGAAGAACCTTCTCCTCGAGGACGCATGGAAGACCAACAAGCATGGCCTTTTCCCAAGCCTGTTTAAGCAGCGTCTTGAAAAAGTTGGTGCAGGAAGCACTGAGTCTTGCGGTGGTGAGGACGTCGGAGCGGCGTGCGATTTCTCCCAGAGGATCGTCGTCCAAGGTCTCCCAGCCCTGACAAGGAGGAGAACCGCCTGGCGAATCCATGGGAGCAGCAACGAACTGGCGAGGAGGAGATAAGAGCGTAGTAACCGCAGGGCCTCGTCCGTTCCAACTATAGATCGTTCCTCAACGAAGGGGTGAGGCTATTATTTACTACTAGTACTAGCATTATGGAACGTTATGGGATTGCATTATATTGTAAATAATAGCACTAGTAAGAAATTTTGGGCACTAGGTAGTAGTTTTTGGCGTGGATTAAGAAATTTTGGGTATGTTTTTGCCATTTTTTGTACACGCCAACTAGTGTCAAAAAACGTCTTACATTATGTGACGGAGGAGTACGTACTCGTACTGTAGCAGTACTAGTACTACTTTTCTCAACTAGTAGTGCGATGTACTGTACTTCTAGTCTAGTCTAGTATAGTGCACCAGTTTTGAACTCTTGAATCTCAGGGCCAAGGAGCTACAGTTGGAAGTGGAGGGTACTACTGTTCTCTAGAACCATCGCTGTACTATCAATGCAGGGGAAATACACCTGCGTAGTGGCCTAGTGGGTACTCTCGGTGCTATATCCAGCCGCTCCTCTCACGTAGGACTAGCTGGCCTACTCAGCTGCTCCTCTCACGCACACACTAGCAGCCTGTTTACCAGCGACGGTTACTGCAGGGGCAGAACATTTGAGTTATTTGATACAGCGAAACTAGGCTTTTCGCTTCCATTTGTGGAGGTGTAATGGATCTCGTCGAACTTTGTTAGTAGTTCCTTATTTATGAATGAGAAGAAGCAAAGCTTTTGCCTCCGTTTAAAAAAACACGTCAAGAGGAATTTCTTTTATAGTAGAGCCGATAATGGAGTGAAGTCCATGCGTGCAACGCCACAAGCTACAGAGTAGTAGTAGAGCACTTTACGTACAGAGCCATATTGCATGGTTCCCAATGCCCCGCCAGGCTTTTCCGGCTCCTCGGGCTTAATTGGGAGGCGCTAGTTTAAATATGCTACTAGCTAAGGAGGAAGCTGCAAGCGAGGTGCGGCTAGGGCGAGCACGCGAGCCACGGGATGCTGGGAAGGAAAACCCGTTCACGTGGCTAGGCTGTCCAGTGCACCCAGATTGTGGGGCCGCACGTCCGTTCGACTTCAAAACTTAAACTACCCGTGTAAAATATTGGCTCGCAGCAAAGTGTAGTAGTACTATTTAAAAAAGGCCGACGTGCGTTCGGCCGGGATCGAACCCACAAAACGAGGTATACACTCCCGCGACCACTAGTAGTACTCGTTGGAGTACAAACACAACCTAGAATCGCCTTTTGTCGCTAGTAGTACGTACATTGTTCCTTACAAGAAACCCCTAATAATGCAAGAAACCACTAAAATGCCAAGAAACTACTACCACTTGCCTACGTGGCAGACTTAAGATAAGACTACCTTATCAACCATTGTACATGCTCTTACCAACAAAAATCCTCGAGTGACCTCCTACCTCCAGCACGTCCACCTAGTCATCCTCGGCCATGGGACGCAGCTACTGCCGCCTGCAGAAGGCGAGGTCACAACCGCCGGCGGTGCAAAGCCTATGTTGCGGCAGCCCAGATGCCAGCTCCGTCCGGCGCTCGCGGCCGCTAGCTAGCCAAGATAGCTCCATCCAGCTGCTTGTCTGCAAGGTTTGCTAGCTAGATTGGCACGGCAGCGCGGCGGCTTGCTCGCGCGCGCCGCGCTCAGGCCAGCCATCTGGCTCGAGCGAAGGCCAACGCGGTGGCTTGCTCGATCGTGAGTCACGCTCGGGCCAGCCTGCCAACCCGTGTGCAGGCCAGCGCGGTGTCCGGCCCGTCCGGCGGAGCGGCGGCCAACTCGCTCATCACCGGCGCCACCGACGAACACGCATCAATACTGCTTGAAGTAATGTTCAGGAAAAATATTGATTTGAGGGGGAATAACAGGATAGAAGGTCAGATGTGGGTCCCTCGTGTCAACGGTCAAACAAAATGTGTTGGTTTAAGTTGCCTCGTCAGCGTGGACGTGTGGGCCAACCCTGTCATAAATGGGTTTAAACGAACCTAATCGGTAGGAGTACTAGGTAGTAGTTTTTGGCGTGGATTAAGAAATTTTGGGTATGTTTTTGCTATTTTTTGTACAATAGATTCTTCCTAGGGCTGGTTGAAAGTGGTAGTTTTTTGTTAAATACTCTACATATTGTAAGTTGGAGTGAAAGTTAAGCTTTGGAAGCCAATAAGCAAGGCTAGTTACATAGTGCATATGTGTACATGACTGCAAGTAAATATCAACCATGAGTGACTAATATCTTGATGGAAAACTTGAAACTATGGAATACTAGGAAAAAAATGCATGGTTGGAAATACTAGCAATGTTCATGTCCGTTGCAACGAATCATAATTAGAATAATACTTATTCACAAATTTGGTACAAAACACTCTAATTTTGATATACATATGTCACTAGAGATATATTATGTTTCAATTAGAATATACTCCTTGGGCTGTTTTGGTGAGGTCAGGGAGGGATGTGGTTGGTTTTAAGATACTAATTATGGGTTTTTTCTGCAAATTGGTAGACAAGTGGGATGTTGGTGAGAAAAGGCAACAACTTACCTCACAATCGTTAGATGTAGATCTAATGGTCAAAAACGACGGATGACAGACACACCAGCATCACCAACTTAGTCTTGTGTAGGAGTACTAGCAAGATCCGTGCATTGCACAGAACATCAAGATGCATTTTTTTTAAAACACTTGTTGTGACTGACCCTTGCAGGAGTAATCCCATGTGTAAAAACTAATGATATCTCGAGAAATATGAGATAAGGTGAAGAGGAGTGGGGTGTGGTGGTGGTTGGTGGTCGGACTAAGCGGAGGCATGGGGATTGACGACGCAGGCAGCAGCCACCAGGCCAGTTTGTTCCAGAGGCTTCCTTTCTTAATTGCTCAACAATGAGGTTTGTTGGAGATAGGGATGAACGAGGGAAGGCCTTGTCTGCAAATGTGGAGAGGGGTGCGGGTATCTTTTAGTTTAATTTCCATCCGTCAGATATAGATCGGACGGTCTATATTGCAAGATGGCACACGTACCATCATCACCAACTCGGTTTTTTATAAGAGAAGAAATATAAGTATGGAGATACAAACGTATTATCGATACTTGCTTCCGTAAACTAGCATCTACATTCTATTCAACACCTCGGCATGTGGGGCCTTAGCACAATGACTTCTCGACTATGTAAAACAAAGATTTTCCCGTCGCCGACAAGGAGGGGGTGATGGCGGCGCGCTTTTTGGATTGCTCTAGTCCTAGTAGTCATACTAGGTGGTCTAAGCATGTGTAGATTTATTCTTTTTCACATCTCATGTTCGCCGTACTGCCACGACTGTTGATGAATAGACGGTAAGTTATTCATGGGGAAACCCTTGATGAGCGTGTTTGCGAGAGAGAGAGAGAGAGAGAGAGAGAGAGTGCGTGTGTGATATGTTAGAGACTGAGGCAATGATAACATATTCTTTGTGTCTATGTGTGTGGAGGATAGAGAGAGACATGTACATGGGGATTTGTGTTGTGTAACGTGGAGACATATACATAATTAGAGAGTGAGTGTGTGAGATACACATGCGGACATGGGGAGAGATGAGGATCCAGATAAATGGGTGTTTGTGCGTGTTTGTGTGTGTTTGTGCACGCATTTGTGTGTGAGAGGGAGAGAGTGTACGTGGAGTAGAGAGACCACTGATGATGTAAACCTAGTATACGGGAAGGGGGAATGGTGTGACACGCGTAGTAGCGGGATAGCACGGGTGCGGGCTGGGGGAGCAGACTATTTGGAAGAGACATCGAGTGTGTGTGTGGGAGAGGGGTGTGAGAGCGAGAGAAAGAGAGAGCTAGCAATGGAGAGAGAGAGAGGAAGAGAGGGGGCGAGAGGGGTCGTTTGTGTCCATAAATGGCGTATAGATAGGGAGACAATGTTGATGTTGTCTGAAATTGGCCTATGAACGGAGACGCAAGGGAAGCGAGTCATTGTGTGTGTGATACGGACTTCATGAGAGATCTAGAATAGATGGTGTAGAGAACAATGTGCGAAATCGAGAACGATTATACATTAGGGAGCTATGCAAAGAGTCACGACATATATGTATGCAGGGAAGGAGCTGGGGCGGGTCCACATGTGGGAGATAGAAAGAGAAGAGTGGTGCACAAGGAGACAAAGTGTGCTTGTTTGCAGTGGGGTGGTGTGTGAGGTGAGTGCGCGAGAACCACATAACTAGGGAGATAGACGTTTGGGGGCGACGTTTTGTGTGTATGGGAAATATACACTCTACATAGTGTGTGTGCTTGGGTAAGAGAGATAGCGCGAGACCTAGAGAGTGAGGGAAGAGATGTGTGCATGCCCGAGAGACAAAGTGATAGAGACCTATGTTGGGGTCCAGACTTTACAAGAGAGAGGGGTGTTAATGTGCTCGTGTGTTGGTGTTTGGGGGAGAGAACGACTTCTCTCTCTATGTGTGTGTGTGTGTGTGTGTGGTGGGAGAGGGGGGGGGGTTGACTTCAAATAAAGAGTGAGGTGTCTATATTTGAGGGACTTTAGCGTAATTGAGATATTGCGTACTCATGGTTGATCCATTTGTTTCACAGTTTGTACTATGAGATAACGATACTTTTGAACATGCGTGACATACCTTGATGTACCAGAATTACAAACCTAAGATTGGAATTTTGGAATTCGACTCCATCATTAGCTTTTGTAATTCATTTAAACGGAGGTACATTTTTTAAGCCGGGATTTCATGATTTCAAATTCATATATCAAACCTAGAGATATACACATACGGGCATGTTCAAACTTTATAATCATCCACTTTATTCATACACATACACATTTTTGCTTTTGTCATCATATTTAGGATAAACACATTTGGAATTTTATTTGAATTGGACCGTATGATGGTATTTGCTTGTAGTAGCTCAATGATCAATATTTGAATTGAATGGACAATCTAAGTTTCGAGTTGGAGACATTGATTTTCAAAACTTGCACATTTTTTTTGCGTGCAAAACAAACAAATTGTCGGCCATGATATCATAGTCGGCCATACGAGAGTAGAATACTTATAATTTTAGGCGCAAAAAGCTTTCAAACTTCCCGCTCACATCGAAATATCACGCGCCCGAAAGTTTAGCCCTGCGATATTCCTGTTTTACCCCTGCCACATGAACGGAAAAGGGCTGCTTTGGTAACTCCATTGTTTTCCCCTCTTTGCCCCCAACATTCTTCCCCAGAGCCCCTCCCCTTCCCCTCCCCGACCCCCCCAACCACGGCAAGCCACCGAATCTAGTCCTCCGCCGCAACGGTGGACCTCACACCCCGCCGGATCTACCTTCCGCACCTTGGAACCCCCAACTGCCAACTCACCACTTCACCGGAGCCGCTTCAGCGACTGGCTTGTCCAACGCTCCAGATCTCCTTGACCGCCATCATGGTCCACCGCATCGGATCTGCTTAACCGGCGCCCTCCACCGCAGCATAGGCCCTTCACTGACTCCCTCGTCCGCCCCTTCGCTGGCCATTCATACAAGCCCTCGTTCGACACAACAGATCCGCCTCACCAAAAGCACTATACAATGCGCCCGCCGAAGCCTTCGTCCATTGCACCAGGCCCGCTCCACGGACGCCATATTCAACTCCACCGGCCCTACTTTACCGACGCCGCAGCCTCATCAGGTTATTTCGATTTGTACTCCTTCAATTTTTCTCTTTATCGTGCAACTGTTCACTTACCACAGATGAGCTTTCTTGTATGTCGAAAGGCGCTACAACTGTAGCACCGGAGCCGCTTCAGCGATGGCAATAGCCGACCCAAACTCAACCACAACACGAGCACCATCGACGATCCTTAGCTATCAAGTATGACAATGATACCCATACGCCGCCGAGAATCAGGTACTATTATCCAACGGCCGGCGCCTACGTTCACTTTCCTAGCATAAGCACCGCACCTTTGAATTTCTTCAGGGCATCATTCAGTTTTTCATGAGACGCTTTATTCTGCTTGCACCTGTAGGGCCATACTTCTGGCAGTGAACATGTTAAATGTGTTAAATTACATACGAGTGCACATATAGTTAATATGCTTTAGTTTTGTTCTGATGCCATCTGTTGGTTCCATCAGACTGCTTAATGTTCTCTATGCTTAATTACACATCAGCAAACTAGCATGTGGTTCCGCTGCTTTTTGTTTGTTTTACCCTACATTTTCTGATGCTAGCTATTACATCACTGCTCCGAGCCTCTGTTCATTACTTGTTTGTGTGTTCTTGATCTTCCCAAGTTGCATGACTAATTTTATGCTTCTATTAATTATGGAGCTGCCAACCCCATCAAGCAAAATATTTGTTCTTTTGGGGCTGGCACCTCGAACAAGCATAAAAATAGAGGGAAGCAGATATATTGTCGTGTATGCACACACCCTTCTTTCATTAGTTTAGATGAACCATTGATGATCAATTCGGACCAGTGCATGCGATTAAAATTAATTTTACCTAAATAGATGGTGTAGAATAAACTACAACAACTAGCTTTGCAACCACGGGATGCTGACGATATCTTCAAAGAACATTGCAACAGCAGCTAGGCTTCACAACAACATATGGTAAGCCAGTATGTTTTAGTACATGTTAGATGTAATGCAAGTGGGCTACTTTCTTGGCTTGTGCCCTCAACGTGTAATCCTACTGAATTACAAATAGTTCAGTTGTCTGCTTTGCTGTATTGCTTGATTTGAATGCTTGTTTGTTGTTACATTATACCTGAGTTAGCCAATATGTCAGCAGTGCTTGCTGTACTATCGTAAAGAAATGCATGCCTATTTCATTTGAGTCCTTAACTTTTCCTCTCAACTTCATCACAAGACTGTCTTCGTAGTTTATATGAGGCCACACTGTTAAGTGCTTTCTCAGATTATTTCAACTTCTTAGATGCCTTGGCAACTTAAATATAGCGGTTGTACACTCCCTTTCAACTTTCATCTTACCATTTTAATTTCTTTTCGGCTGATGCTGCTTCAAACCATTTAAATATAGTTTGCCATGCTCGGCAATAATTCGTCCGTCGTTTACCATGTAAGCTTACTGCCTGGATCATACGATAACTATCTCTTACTTATGTCCAGCGGAAACCTTTTAGGATGCCATTCACACTAGGACACAATGTACAACCCAGAATCTAGTTGTGGAAGCAGTGCGCCATCCATGTTACCAGATGGTAGCAGTTCAGAGGCAACACCACCGGAGAGCAGTCTGAGCACAGATATTATAGTGCTTGAGGCTCTACTAGAGGCAGAAAGAGATGGTGTGGCTGCCATGAATGAGGTAATCTTTATCTTGAGGCTGGAAATTACAGAATTAGCGGCACACATTATGCAAGCAACCCAAGAATTCAAGGAAGTAAGAATGTTGCATTTGAAGACGGAGGAGGTCCTGCTGTTTCTGCTATCTGAAGCCCAAGGTAATCCTGGTTCTTCTTTAGATACCAATTGAAATTGTCATTAGATTATTGTACTTGCATGTTGTGTCATGTCTCTGAATGGATTATGTTGCAAGACCCCCTATGTTGTCCGGAATTTTGTCCATGTGTTATAATGATCCGAATTTTTTAGGCGAGGTAATCCTCAGTACTTGTATGATTGACATAAGGTGAACTATTTTTCGTGTGAGCATATTGTATTGGATGAAATAACTGTTTGAATCAGAGTGTATCCAACCTACTGAATTCGAAGATCACGACATTTCTAAATCATAATCATATATAAAGGTGGAATAAATCTTTGTTGTGGTTTTGAAGAAATAAATAACAAAACGTATAATTATCTGTGGATATTCATAATCGAATACAAATTGGATTGAATTTAGTTTGCCAGGTCCGAGGGCAAACGTGAATGCTAATTCTCCCAAGTTTTGAACGAAGCGGCTAAACACCCACTATAATTTGTGGGCTGCCTGAAGCAAGTGTTTGCGAGATGGAAATTACTGTCTACCCCTGACACTTGACACTCTTATCGATCGGATTTACACTGCTGTCGATAGGGGTAGACTAGTAACTTCAATCAGACGTGACACGACGGCCTCTGAGCCCATTCAGACACGGTGGGCGCCAAACGTGGGCGGCAAAACACATTTGATTCAAGCTCGTCCAGAAGACATGTGTCTCTTCCTCCATTTCCCCATTCATACACGGTGGGCGGCAAAACAAACTCTCCTCGTCCTAAATCGATGTAGGCTAATATTTTAAATAGGGGCAGATGTGTAACTTCCATCAGACGTGACACAACCGCCCTACCTGTCAGCCCCGTTCATACACCATGGGCGCCAACCGTGGGCGGCAAAACACCCTCTCCTCGCTCGAAATAGTTACCGACAAATATTTGGGAGATGCGAGATTACCGTCCTATCCCCAACCGTCGCGATGTCCAAAATTTTAAACGGGGGATAAGTTCGTAACTTTCCTGCATTTCAGAGAAGCGCGTCCCAAAGTTTGAGACCCCCCTCCCCTCCATTTCCCCATTCATACACCGTCGGCGGCACGGCAACCTCCGCACTGCGGCCAGCCTCCTCCGTCCGCCACCCCATCCTCCACCTTGCCGGAGCCGCTACCCCTACCCCGCCGTCCACTGCAAGAGATGGACGTCTCTCATCCACGGCGCTGGACCAGGATCATTTCATCGCCCCCTCTCGCTTCATCGGCGCCGTCATCCACCTTGCCGTTGCCGCTCCTACGACCGCCTCGTCCATGGCAACAGGATATATCCCCCGACCAGGCCGTCTGCCGTCTAAAGTCTTCTTCCCCACCGCCGACAGCCATCGCACCCGCATCACCCTCAACGTATCAGCATAGGCCTACACGGCGTCGCAAGAGAGGTGGTACTCTTCCATATGTGCTTAAGTTATTGATCTCACCCGGAAAATAGATCATAATTTGTGTACTGTACTTTTCTTGTCCGTACCAAATCGTAGTGGCTAGTTGAAAGCAAACATTGGTTGCGAAGTAGCTTTGTCTAGTTTGCACCTTCAGATCCGCCATGGCACGGGCACTATACTCGTAAAGATTATGGTTTCCCCCCTTTATATTCACTACCATCATCGTAGGTTCTTCGTGTCGTGCTAGCACTGCTCCTCAAGACCTCAACCCAAAGCTTACGTGTTGAAATACGAATCTGATATGATTCTCATATCACTAAAACAGAGAACATTTAATTGGTCACCTAATGTTCCTATATTCGTTTCGAAAAGCATGTGCGCCACCCACTGGTCCAGCTAGTTCCACTTTCCTATTTTTTCTCTTGATGCTTAGGGTTTTCCCCTTTTATCTACTCTACTATGATCTCCGTAGGTGCTTTCTGTTGTACTAGCATTACTCCACCCTTCAAGCTAAACAACACAACACTCAGAATTCGAAAGCTTGGTTGTTCAAATATGATTGTGATATGATACTGATATTAGTTAACCGACACATTTAATTGGTAGCTAAAGGTCCCCTTGAGTTTCCAAATGCATGTCGCGACATATAGAGAGACATCATAATTGCATTTCTTTGTCACTTGTTGACCGTACTTTCTTGTCCATACCAAATCTTAGTTGTTATTTCAAAGCAAACATCGGTTGCTAACTACCCTTTGCACGATTTGTAGCTTCAGATCTGCCATCCCACTGCCACGGTCAACACTGTACTCATCATGCTTATGTTTTCCCCATTTTATGATGACCACAATCAGCCTACGTGGTTCGTGTCGTAATAGCACTGCTCCACCCATCGATCTAAACAAGCTTAGTTTTCCAAATTCATATATGATATTATTGCTGATATTAGTAAAACTAAGAGATGTTTAATTGGTTAGCTAAATGTTCCTACTTTAGTTTCGAAATGCATGTGAGCCACATATGGAGAGACCGGAAAGAATAGTATTTATCTGTGCGCTCTGGTTCATCATTGGTGGCCAACCGACATTGTATTGAAACACTTGTAATATCTTCAATCTGCTTGCTCTTCTGCTCTTCTTTAAGATGATACTCTTCTCTTGCGGTCGACTGGTCAGGTCGAGTTGTTCTCCCTTAGTATATTTTGAACCCGTCAGGTCAGGTGGACTTGTTCTTCTTTACTATATGTTGAAGCTATCATCTGCGAAGTGTCATCACTTCTAGAGCTCTCATATTTTGAGTAGTAGGCCACATTATATTAATGCACACAACAAATTACAGCATGCATGGCATCTTTTAAAAGAATTGCAGAGATAGCACAAAGGGGTTTACAGGGAGGCAGTATTGGATTAGATTCACTTCTGCATTACAAAGAAAATCTCACTTGTTTTTATGTTTTCATGCATGTCAGATATTGAACATTATCAAAATGAATATGAGAATGGGCACACGAGAGGAATATTGCGGAACAATCCACTGGCTAACAAACTTGGCATGGTGGAGGATGGCCTATCTTATTCACCCATCAAGGTGCTTGCTCTAACTTTGCAAAGTTGTATTGGTCGCACATATTTTGCATCTGACCTCTTGCATTTCTTCTACTTTGTTACACCATCTGCTTAGTTTAAGCATCATATATGAGTATATGCCATAACTATCCATTTTCTGTACCTATTCCATGTGTCGTCACACTATGTTTTTCCAGTCAAATGTTGTTCTTTCGTGATAGATGTCCAAAAGGAAGAGGGTGAGTGCAGATCCTCAAGGAGTACAAACTAGGTATTTGGAAAAGGTAGTGGTACCTGTTAAATCAGATAGATCAGCAGCCACAGAAAACATAGGCCCAACTGTACCACACTTTACCCCTACTCCAGTGGCCAAACCCCTATTAGAACTGCTGGGAGCCCAGCGTCAGGTACTGTCTATGATATCAATTCAAAATTTGAACTCCTAAATTTCTGCTTGTGCCTTACCTTCTCTCTTGTATGAAAACTAATTTCAGATGAATCTCCTTGCTCAAAGGATCATACGATCTCAAAACAATAATGGGCTCTGCATTTCTCTTGTCAGTACCTCTCTCCCTTTTGCCTTGTAACGCTGTACTTAATTAATTGCTATTTGATTATGTATCATCAGTCTGCACCTGAGCTTTATTATCCTCTGTTTCTTCCAATATTATTTGATCTATATTTACTCTTTGCAAAATGTAGAATAATGGCAACTCTTATAAAGAATTTTCTTTGGGGAATTTATTGAATTATCCTTCCATCAACATGGAGAAGGGCTTTGTCCAGCCCATGTTAACATGTAATGTAAGTTCATCCTTCTCAAGCCTTCAAACTTTGTTCTAGTATAGATTTGGATAGGCATCATTGCCTCCACTGCTGTTTGCTTTGCTGTTTACATCTGATTGGATGTTTGCAACAGCTATCAGTTTCAAATTGTAGTTGTAAAAACATGTTCCTTATGCAGAACAGATCCATTTATTTGCTTATATAATTGTGAAACCTGTTACGTGTCTCCTTGTTTCTCTTTCAGAGTCGTATCTCTTACGCCAGGCAGAACTTTAGGGAAGATAGTGAGCCAAACCATCTTGAGGACAGCGAGATGACCCCAAGGTCCTGTCTTGATGAAGACAGTGATTTGAAGCTACTCACCAGCAGGTGTGAGACAACCTCTGTGCAGTCGCTGCCTCAATTAGTTCGACTTCTTCAGTCTCAACTTAAAGCGGAAAGGCTTGCTTCAGCTCAGCTCTGACTTGAAGTCAAAGATGCAATGAAGATGTCAAAGGACTACCGTGCGCACCATCATGCCTTAAATCTAGTGTTGATGCATCTATCTTTGACACAACTGAGGTCTACTCAGCTTCTTCAGCTGTTTGGGGGGCCCGACCTGGCCAGGCCTAGTGCCTTCTGAAGTGCTCTCAGTTTTGTATATTCTTTTGTCGGCATGTTTATTTGCACTGGTGGCGAACTTTGATGCCCAGTGGATGTAATATGTGTGACAGCCGTGATAGCCTAGCGTAAGTTGCTTGCTTATTTATTTCCTTGTTGTCTTGTTTATTTGTTTGCTTGTAGTCATTGCAGTTCTTTTTCCGCGGTTTGCTAGTGGCTGCAATAACCTATTTTTTAAAACTAGGCCACAATAACCATGGGCTAATATTTACTGTAGTGACACTAGGCCTCCTATGGGCCGTAGAAACAGCGGTCCTTCTACGGGCCATAGAAATAGTGGGACTTCTACGAGCTGTAGAAACAATGGGCCTTCTACGGGCCGTAGAAACAATGGGCCTTCTACGGGCCGTATCATCAATGGGCCTTATACGGGCAGTATGATCGATTGGCCAAACATGGGCCAATAACAGGCCACATTATGGCCGTAAACGGGCTAGAGTTGGAATCGTCCGTTCATGGCCGACCATAACGGGCCATCGTTAATAGGCCGTATTTCATGATGCTATGAAAACGGCCCAACGTGTTAACGGACAACAAACAGGCCGACTGTAACCACGGGCTGAATTTGGCCCATAAGCAGAAAATGATAGTAACGGGTCGTAAGTAAACGAATGCTGGAAATGAGCCCAAGAATAAATGGGCTCTGAGAAGGCCGAAAGATAGCATGGGCTGGAAATGGCCCAACGGAATAACAGGCCCTTAATGGGTATAAAGTGATACACTATTCATTACGGGCCAGTTTCACCATGGGCCGTTAATGGGTGTAAAGTGATACACTGTTCATTACGGCCAGTTTCACCACAGGACATTAATAGGCCAAGAGTTACATAGGGCCTCATATGGGCCGAAAGACGTCATGGGCCATACATGGGTCAGAAGTGAAAACAGGCTGGAATCATATTGGGTGGCCTAGATGACGCTACTGGGCCTAATTCGGATAGGGCGTAACGGGCCTTGGGTTAGCGGGCTGTAAATGGGCTATATGCGAACAGGCCGTTAACAGGCTTTACATGGGCGGACCCGCCACCTTTTGACCAAGTCAAACGGGCCAGCCTTTTCACAGGAATGGGCCTCTGTTGGGCCGTGCCACGTGTCGACGTATCATAGGCGCCTTCTGTCCAATGAGTGGATGACATCTGTCCCAACGGTGAGCCGACACGTGTTTCCTCCAGCCAATGATGATTTTACACGTGGAAAATCCCCATTGGCCGGGGCTGTTAATGGGTTATCGGATCCAAAACCCGACCCGATAGCTTAACGGCGTTCCGTTACGGTGGATACCACGTGCCGGTCACCCTTGATGAAAGCACTTCTGTGACGTGCGATTTATCATCATGGAAGTGGACACTTCCGTGATGATAATTTTGGTAATGTCATGGAACACTTCTACGACAACACAAGTATGACTATCTTGATTCTGTCATAAATTTGTCATGGATGTACATGCATGACAAAAAACGCGACCTACTGTGACAAACACGTATCATCACGGAAGTGTATTTTTTTTGTAGTGTCATGGTTTGAATTTATGGATGATCATACAAAATTTTTATGCCGGTTTGAACTTTGCTTCTAGAAATCTCTTAGATTCAGCCGTGGGAGGCACGTTTATGGAAATCACTTTAGGAGATGCTACAGAACTTCTTGATAATATTATGGCTAATTATTCTCAATGGCACACCGAAAGATCTTCTAGTAAAAAAGTGCATGCTATAGAAGAAATCAATGTTTTCAGTGGAAAGATGGATGAACTTATGAAATTGTTTGCTACTAAGAATACTCTTCTTGATCCCAATGATATTCCTTTGTCTACTTTGATTGATAATAATAATCAATCTATGGATGTGAATTTTGTTGGTAGGAATAGTTTTGGAAACAATGCCTATAGGGGAAACTTTAATGCTAGACCGTTCCCTAGTAATTCCTCTAATAATTATGGAAATTCTTACAATAATTCTTATGGTAATTTTAATAAGATGCCCTCTGATTTTGAGAATAGTGTGAAAGAATTTATGATTTCTCAAAAGAATTTTAATGCTTTGCTTGAAGAAAAATTGCTCAAAGTTGATGATTTGGATAGGAACATTGATAGACTTTCGCTTGATGTTGATTCTCTTAAACTTAAATCTTCTTCTCCTAAGCATGATATCAATGAGTCTCTCAAAGCCATGAGAATTTCCATCGATGAGTGCAAAGAAAGAACCGCTAGATTGCGTGCTAAAAAAGATTGCTTTATAAAAGCGTGTTCTTCTAGTTTCCATGAAAATAATGATGAAGATCTTAAAGTTATTGATGCATCTCCCATTAGATCTTTGTTTTGCAATATGAATCTTGATAATTATGGGACTGAAGATGAGTCAACTTTACCTAGAAGGCGTCCCAAGAATTCGGAGTTTTTAGATCTTGATGCTAAATTTGGTAAAAGTGGGATTGGAGAGGTCATGACTTTAAATAGTATTGAACCCACTATCTCGGATTTCAAGGAATTTGATTATGATAATTGTTCTTTAGAAGGTTGTATTTACTTGTTGCAATCCGTTGTTAATTCTCCTCATGCTTATAGTCAAAATAAAGCTTTTACCAAACATATCGTTGATGCCTTGATGCAATCTTATGTTGAAAAACTTAATTTGGAAGTTTCTATACATAGAAAACTTAATGATGAGTGGGAACCTACTATAAAGATTAGAATTAAAGATCATGAGTGTTTTGCTTTGTTTGATTTGGGTGCTAGTGTTTCCACGATTCCGAAAACTTTATGTGATATTCTAGGTTTCCATGATCTTGATGATTGCTCTTTAAATTTGCACCCTGCGGATTCCACCATTAAAAAACCAATGGGAAGGATCAATGATGTTCTCATTGTTGCAAATAGAAATTTTGTGCCCGTAGATTTTATCATTCTTGATATAGATTGCAATCTTTCTTGCCCCATTATTCTTGGTAGACCTTTCCTTAGAACGATTGGTGCGATTATTGATATGAAGGAAGGGAATATTAGATTTCAATTTCCATTAAAGAAAGGCATGGAGCACTTTCCAAGAAAGAAATTCAAATTACCTTATGAATCTATCATGCGAGCTACTTATGAATTTAGTGCCAAAGATGGCACTACTTAGATTTATATTTGCTTTTATGCCTAGCTAGGGGCGTTAAACGATAGCGCTAGTTGCGAGGTAACCCAATTTTATTTGTGTTTTTTTTGTTCCTGTTTATTAATAAATCTTGCATCTACCTTCTGTTTAGATGTGTTTTTATCTTTTAATTAGTGTTTGTGCCAAGTAGAACCTATAGGATAACCTATGATGATAGTTGATTTGATTCTGCTGAAAAACAAAAACTTTACGCGCACGAAATTAGTTTTGTTAAATCACAGAATGTGCGTTGATTATTTTTGCTGCTGATCAATAGAAAAATTGTCTAGGACTTCCTATTTTGGTAGGATTTGTAAAGTTCCAGAAGTTTGCGTTAGTTACAGATTGCTACAGACTGTTCTATTTTTGACAGATTCTATTTTTCGTGTGTTGTTTGCTTATTTTGATGCATCTATGGCTAGTAAAATAATTTATAAACCATAGAGAAGTTGGAATGAAGTAGGTTTAACACCAAAATGAATAAAGAATGAGTTCATTACAATACCTTATGTGGTGGTTTTGTTTTCTTTCACTAACGGAGCTTATAAGATTTCCTGTTGAGTTTTGTGTTGTGAAGTTTTCAAGTTTTGGGTAAAGCTTTTATGGAATATGGAATAAGGAGTGGCAAGAGCCTAAGCTTGGGGATGCCCATGGCACCCCAAGATATTCAAGGATAGCCAAAAGTCTAAGCTTGGGGATGCCCCTGGAAGGCATCCCCTCTTTCATCTTCGTTCATTGGTAACTTTACTTGGAGCTATATTTTTATTCACCACATGATATGTGTTTTTCTTGGAGCATCGTGTATTATATTAGTCTTTGATTTTTAGTTTACCACAATCATCCTTGCTGTACACACCTTTTGGGAGAAGCCTACTTGATTAGAATTTGCTAGAATACTCTATGTGCTTCACTTATATCTTTTGAGCTTGATAGTTTTTGCTCTAGTGCCTCACTCATATTTTTTAGAGTACGGCGGTGGCTTAATTTTGAAGAAATTGCTAGTATCTCATGCTTCACTTATATCTTTTTGAGAGTCTTTTAGAACAGCATGGTATTTGCTATGGTTACAAATTTGGTCCTAGAATGATGAGCATCCAAGTTGGGTATAATAAAAACTATCATAGAAAGTGAATTGGATGCTATGATCAATTTGATGCTTGATAATTGTTTTGAGATATGGAGGTAGTGATATTAAAGTCATGCTAGTTGAGGTGATTGTGAAAAATACTTGTGTTGAGGTTTGTGATTCCCGTAGCATGCACGTATGGTGAACCACTTTGTGATGAAGTTGGAGCACAATTTTATTTATTGATTGTCTTCCTTATGAGTGGCGGTCGGGGACGAGCGATGGTCTTTTCCTACCAATCTATCCCCCTAGGAGCATGTGCGCAGTACTTTGTTTTTTATGACTTCTAGATTTTTGCAACAAGTATATGAGTTCTTTTGACTAATGTTGAGTCCATGGATTATACGCACACTCACCCTTCCACCATTGCTAGCCTCTCTTGTGCCGCACAATTTTCACCGGTACCATACACCCACCATTACCTTCCTCAAAACAGCCACCATACCTACCTATTATGGCATTTCCATAGCCATTCCAAGATATATTGCCATGCAACATTCCACCGTTCCGTTCATATGACACGCATTACTTTTGTCATATTGATCTTTGCATGATCATGTAGTTGACATTGTATTTGTGGCAAGGCCACCTTCATAATTTTCATACATGTCGCTCTTGATTCATTGCATATCCCGGTACACCACCGAAGGCATTCATATAGAGTCATATCTTGTTCTAGCTTTGAGTTGTAATTCTTGAGTTGTAAATCCATAAAAGTGTGATGATCTTCATTATTAGAGCATTGTCCTAGTGAGGAAAGGATGATGGAGACTATGATTCCCCCACAAGTCAGGATGAGACTTCGGAATTTACAAAAAAAAAGAGAAAGGCCAAAAAAAAGAAAGGCCAAAGAAAAAAAAGAGAAAAAGAAAAAAAAAGAAAAAAATAAAATGAGAGAAAAAGAGAGAAGGGGCAATGCGACTATCTCCTTTTCCACACTTGTGCTTTAAAGTAGCACCATGATCTTCATGATAGAGAGTCTCCTATGTTGTCACTTTCATATACTTGTAGGAATTTTTCATTATAGAACTTGGCTTGTATATTCCAATGATGGGCTTCCTCAAAATGCCCTAGGTCTTCGTGAGCAAGCGAGTTGGATGCACACCCACTTAGTTTCTTTTGTCGAGCTTTCATATATTTATAGCTCTAGTGCATCCGTTGCATGGCAATCCCTACTCACTCACATTGATATCTATTAATGGGCATCTCCATCGCCCGTTGATATGCCTAGTTGATGTGAACTATCTTCCTTTTTGTCTTCTCCACAACCACCATCTTATTCCACATATAGTGCTATGTTCATGGCTCACGCTCATGTATTGCGTGAAAGTTGAAAGAGTTTGAGATTATTAAAGTATGAAACAATTGGGTTGTGCATGATTAAATACTTTGTGTGATGAAGATAGAGAAACAACCAAACTATATGATTTTGTAGGGATAACTTTCTTTGGCCATGTTATTTTGAGAAGACATGATTACTTTGATTAGTATGCTTGAAGTATCACCATTTTCATGTCAATATGAACTTTTATTTTGAATCATTTGGATCTGAACATTCACGCCACAATAAAGAAAATTACATTGAGAATTATGCTAGGTAGCATTCCACATCAAAAATTCCTTTTTTATCATTTACCTACTCGAGGACGAGTAGGAATTAAGCTTGGGGATGCTTAATACGTCTCCAACGTATATATAATTTTTGATTGTTCCATGCTATTATATTACCCCTTTTGGATGTTTATGGGATATATTTTACACATTTATATCATTTTTGGGACTAACCTACTAACCGGAGGCCCAACCCGTATTGCTGTTTTTTTGCCTATTTCAGTATTTCGAAGAAAGGGAATATCAAACGGAGTCCAAACGGAATGAAACCTTCGAGAGCGTGATTTTTGGAATGAACCTGATCCAGGGGACTTGGAGTGCAAGTCAAGAAGCAGCCGAGGCGGCCACGAGAGGGTAGGCCCCCCCCATAGGGCGTGCCCCCTGTCTCGTGGGCCCCTCGGGCGGCCACCGACGTACTTCTTCCTCCTATATAAGCCTACGTACCTCGAAAACATCCATGGAGCCAACGAAACACAATTTCCACCGCTGTAACCTTCTGTATCCGCGAGATCCCATCTTGGAGCCTTTGCCGGCGCTCTGCCGGAGGGGGAATCGACCATGCAGGGCTTCTACATCAACACCATAGCCCTTCCGATGAGTTGTGAGTAGTTTACCACAGACCTTCGGGTCCATAGTTATTAGCTAGATGGCTTCTTCTCTCTTTTTGGATCTCAATACAATGTTCTCCCCCTCTCTTGTGGAGATCTATTCGATGTAAACTCTTTTTGCGGTGTGTTTGTCGAGATCCGATGAATTGTGGGTTTATGATCAAGTTTATCTATGAGAAATATTTGAATCTCCTCTGAATTCTTTTATGTATGATTGAGTTATCTTTGCAAGTCTCTTCGAATTATTAGTTTGGTTTGGCCTACTAGATTGATCTTTCTTGCCATGGGAGAAGTGCTTAGCTTTGGGTTCAATCTTGTGGTGTCCTTACCCAGTGACAGAAAGGGTTGCAAGGCACGTATTGTATTGTTGCCAACGAGGATAAAAACATCGGGTTTATATCATATTTCGTGAGTTTATCCCTCTACATCATGTCATCTTGCTTAAGGCGTTACTCTGTTCTTATGAACTTAATACTCTAGATGTAGGCAGGAGTCGGTCGATGTGTGGAGTAATAGTAGTAGATGCAGGTAGGAGTCGGTCTACTTGTTGCGGACGTGATGCCTATATACATGATCATGCCTAGATAATCTCATAATTATTCGCTTTTCTATCAATTGCTCGACAGTAATTTGTTCACCCACCATAATACTTATGCTATCTTGAGAGAAGCCACTAGTGAAACCTATGGCCCCCGGGTCTATCTATTATCATATTTGCTTCCAATCTACTTTTATTTGCATCTTTACTTTTTGCATCTATATTATAAAATACCAAAAATATATTTATCTTATCATACTATCTCTATTAGATCTCACTTTCGCAAGTGGCCGTGAAGGGATTGACAACCCCTTATTGCATTGGTTGCGAGTTCTTTGTTTGTTTGTGTAGGTGCGTGGGACTTTTGAGGAGCCTCCTATTGGATTGATACCTTGGTTCTTAAAAACTGAGGGAAATACTTATGCTACTATTGCTGCATCACCCTTTCCTCTTCAAGGAAAACCAACGCAAGCTCAAGACATAGCAGTGGGGAGGGCCACTTCCTCCGGCTCTGGCGCGGGGGCCGGCGGCATGACAGGGGACTGGATCCCGTCACGCGTCACTGCTCGGCGGTTGGAAGAGATGGCAGAAGAAGGGTTGATCCCGCACGAAGGATGGTGTCGTCCGGGTGCGAGGGAGGTCAAGCCAGCCCTTAGGAGGACTAGCACGTCCTACTCGTCACCCACGTCGAGCGGGGCTTTTCGATGCCGCCCCACCCTTTTATCTGGGCGTTCCTCGACTATTTCGATGCTCAACTTCATCCACCATTATCTATCTTTCGGCCTTCATCTCTCTATGTGTGAGAACTTCTTGGGTTGTCACCCTCACTGGGGCCTCTTCAAATACATCTTCACGTGTCGATCGATGGCCGTGAAGAAAGACTCGTCGATTGGTGAGAAAACCCATGTCACCCAGCTATGCAGAGGTATGGGCATCCAGGTACGCGGGGGGAGATCCTTCCCCAAAATGAGCTTCCCCGACTCCGTCAAGGGGTGGCAGGGGACTTGTTTCTACTGCATGGATGTCCCCAACGCCTACAATCAGTCGGGTCTCCTGTTGTACTCGTCCGAATGAGTGTGAGCTCCGCCGACCCTCACCGTGGCAAAGGCGGATAAGGTGGGCGTCGACATCTTGTCCAGCGTGTTGATTGGAGTTGTGAATCTTGTGGTGAACGGTATGGACTTGTTGGAGACTTTCTTCAGTCGGCGCATCCAACCACTCCAAGGCAGGGCCCACCCTATGTGGTTGTACGAGGGGCCATGTGACTCCACTCGGGTGCATCCCGAAGATCTCACCGAGAAGGAGGTGGGTGCCAAGATCAAGGCCATCACCTGCGCTTGAGACAATCCGCGGGTGGCTCGGCTGGTGCCAGCCTTTCACAAGGACCTGCCGCCCATCGAGGTATTTGTTTGTAGTTCAGTCGGCTCGACTGTATGTTGTCTTTTGTACAACCGATCCTCACAATAACATGCATTTGCTTCTCAGGACTTCCAGAAACTGATTTCCAGGATTCCAGTGGTGGACCGCTCTCCTCAAGGTGTGATGAGTGACACCGAGCAGCAGTACTCAAAGAGGTCTGATGACGACGAAAGCAACAACGACGATGGCAAAGATGATTATGAGAGTTCGGAGGAGGGGGACGAGGCGGAATCTTCTCAGTCTTATGAGTCCCCCAAAGAACCCCGATCCTAGACGTTGCATGACCCAGAGGGCAAGGTGGGAGAAGCTTCGCAACCGACTGCCTTGGGTCAGTGGGTTTCTGTCAGTGGGTTTGCGTAGGGCACACCCAATGGGTGTACACGATCCAGTGGGGGCACACCGTGTGCACCCACCGGGTGTAGTCCCTGAGGCTCCCGTCGACTTGAATCAGTCGGCGGGAGTCCTTGAAGTTTTGTTGAATTTCCTTGTGTTCACTCGGAGTCTAGTCGGAGCATAGTCAAGTGGACATGATCCAGTGGGGGCGCGCTGAGTGCACCCACTGGGTGTAGTCCCCGAGGCTCCTGTTGACTGGAATCAGTCGGCAGGAGTCTTTGAACTTGTAATTGAACTTTTTTAGCTCCATCAACGAGTCACTTTCCAGTGGGGGCACACTGAGTGCACCCACTGGGTGTAGTCCCCGAGACTGCCGTCGATTGCGGGTGATCGATGGTAGTCTTTAGAACCGTCGCTCGGCGGCACTCGTGCACTGGTGGGATAATAGGTAAAACTACCTTCGTTACTGACTCGGAAGTCAGCCGAGTGAGGCAGGTCATCTTGTGTTGTTGTCCCCTATCTTCTTCATCGCCTACTCAACGGCTAATCGAGTGAGCATAGATCAGAGGGTACTTCAAGATCTGGTACTGATTGAGCTTGTACCACTCGGCAGTGCACGATCGACTCGGTAGTCAGTAGGTACTTGAGGATTTGGTACTGGTCAAGCTTGTTCCAATTGGGACCAAGGGTACTTTAGGATTTGGTACTGGTCAAGCTTGTTCCACTCGGTACCAAGGGTACTTTAGGATTTGGTACCGGTTAAGCTTGTTCTAGTCGGTTATGATCCACAATGTGTCAGTTCTGTTAGTGCTTTGATTCTTCCTTCAGGGAGGCGACTGATTACTTCTTGTATGCTGCAGAGAACCTGTGAGTTGGGATCCCATTATGCTGTGCTAGAATAGGAGGTGATATCTCTCCGACTGGACCTGGATGCTGAGAAGCTCAAAAGTGCCCGACTGGAGAAGGAGAAAACCGCTCTGGGAGGTGAGTCATTTCCTTCAGTCGGTAATTGTAACCTATTTTCATCTTTGATCCAAGTCACTCCGCCTCGACAGATGTTCGTAGCAAGAATGCCCAACTTGTAATGAGGCTCGGGACTTCTATTTCTTTAGAAACCATGAACATTACAAAAAAATTACACATCCGTGACATTTTGGGCCGAACGAATTTTTTTCTATCATGCTTATGACACTTCTATGATAATAATTGTGACAAAACCCGGTATCATCATAGATGTGGTGGGCTCCTACTTCTATGACAAAAAATGGGATTTTCATCCTAGGCGGGCCGGAGACACACCTGCATGACATTCTTTGGGTTATCCATGACGGAAAAAATCATGGTAGAAGCGAGGGCAAGGAAAATTTTGGGGATTTCTCGGTTACGGTGGGTGGTTAGGGCCGAGTGATGCATGGAGGTTTGCGCGTTTTCTCTCATATACGTACGTGCGTGTGTCTGCAAGGTGTTGGGCTCTAACTGAACCCGAGCGAGGCGTTCACTTACTAAACCCAAGCGATTGCATTGGTTACGCGTTACTGAACCCGAGCGATCGATCAATCCCTGGCTGTTAACTGAACCCGATCGAGCGATTCCTTCACTACTATTGCTAACTGAAGCCGATCGAACCTGCTGCCTCTTGATGACCAGTGAGCATTGTTGGGGGTTGGATGAACAATTCCCGGTGGGGGTTGGATGAACAGGACCCTGTGGTAGTAGAGGCCGCTGCCACTGGATGAAGAGGACCCCAATCGAGTCGGTTGGGGGTGGATGAACAGGACCCCTTGGAGGGCTGGTTGAACAATAGCCGGTGGAGGGCTAGATGAACAGTAGCCTGTGGAGGGGAGGTTGAACAGTAGTCGGTGGAGGCTGGATGAATAGGAGCTCGTGGATGAACAATAGCTGGTGGAGGCAGGAGGGAGACGTCGTGGATGAACAGTCGCAGGTGGAGGCTGGAGGAGGTCGATGGTGGATGAACAGTAGCCCGTGGAGGCTGGAGCGACGTAGTAGATGGTGGATGAATAGTAGCCCATGGAGTCCCGTTTTGTGGTACGCCACACCCCTCCCGATGAACAGGACCCTGATACGTCTCCAACGTATCTACTTTTCCAAACGCTTTTGCCCTTGTTTTGGACTCTAACTTGCATGATTTGAATGACACTAACCCGGACTGACGCTGTTTTCAGCAGAACTGCCATGATGTTGTTTTATGTGTAGAAAGACAAAGTTCTCAGAATGTCCTGAAAATCCACGGAGGCACTTTTTGGAAAATATAAAAAATACTAGCGAAAGAATCAAGACCAGGGGGCCCACACCCTATCCACGAGGGTGGGGGGCGCGCCCTCCCCCCTGGGCGCACCCCCCTATCTCGTGGGCCCCCTGAGGCTCCGCCGACCTCAACTCCAACTCCATATATTCCGTCTCACGGAGAAAAAAATCAGAGAGAAAGTTTCATTGCATTTTACGATACGGAGCTGCCACCAAGCCCTAATCTCTCTTGGGAGGACTGATCTGGAGTCCGTTCGGGGCTCTGGAGAGGGGGATTCGTCGTCGTCGTCATCATCAACCATCCTCCATCACCAATTTCATGATGCTCACCGCCGTGCGTGAGTAATTCCATCGTAGGCTTGCTGGACGGTGATGGGTTGGATGAGATTTACCATGTAATCAAGTTAGTTTTGTTAGGGTTTGATCCCTAGTATCCACTATGTTCTGAGTTTGATGTTGCTATGACTTTGCTGTGCTTAATGCTTGTCACTAGGGCCCGAGTGCCATGATTTCAGATCTGAACCTATTATGTTTTCATGAATATATGTGTGTTCTTGATCCTATCTTGCAAGTCTATAGTCACCTATTATGTGTTATGATCCGACAACCCCGAAGTGACAATAATCGGGATACTTCTCGGTGATGACCGTAGTTTGAGGAGTTCATGTATTCACTATGTGCTAATGCTTTGTTCCGGTTCTCTATTAAAAGGAGGCCTTAATATCCCTTAGTTTCCACTAGGACCCCACTGCCACGGGAGGGTAGGACAAAAGATGTCATGCAAGTTCTTTTCCATAAGCACGTATGACTATTTACGGAATACATGCCTACATTACATTGATGAACTGGAGCTAGTTCTGTGTCACCCTATGTTATAGCTATTACATGAGGAATTGCATCCGACATAATTATCCATCACTGATCCATTGCCTATGAGCTTTTCACATATTGTGCTTCGCTTATTTACTTTTCCGTTGCTATTGTTACAATCACTACAAAACCCAAAAATATTACTTTTGCCACTGTTACTTTTATTATCATACCACTTTTGCTACTAAATACTTTGTTGCAGATACTAAGTTATCCAGGTGTGGTTGAATTGACAACTCAACTGCAAATACTCAAGAATATTCTTTGGCTCCCCTTGTGTCGAATCAATAAATTTGGGTTGAATACTTTACCCTCGAAAGCTGTTGCGATCCCCTACACTTGTGGGTTATCAAGACTAATTTCTGGCCCCGCTGCCGGGGAGCATAGCTCTATTCTCTGAGTCACTTGGGATTTATATCTGTTGATCACTATGAAGAACTTGAAAGACGCAAAAACTATGATCTATCCCTCAACTACGAGGGGAGGTAAGGAACTGCCATCTAGCTCTGCACTAGATTCCCCTTCTGTTTTGAGTAAGCTTGCGACACCTAAACCTGCTACTGCTATGAATTCTGATATGTCGCATGTTATTGATGATGCCACTTCTGCTATGCATGATACTTATGATGAAACTACTTCTGTGCGTGATACTACTTTGCCATTAGGTGAATTTCTTGATGAACAACTTGCTAGGGTTAGGGGGAATGAAATTATTGAAGATGCTATTATTGATGATAGTGATGATGAAAATTCTCCCAATGATTATGAATTGCCTATTGTTCCTGAGGGTTATGTTATGAATGAAGAAGCTGCTAGAGCTATCTTTGCTTGCAATGATAGATATGATCTTAAGAAGTTATTAGCTAAATGGAAGGAACAGTCTCTTAATGCTAGAATGAAACCTGATCCTGCTCTTGCTACTTCACCTATCTGTGTTATTGATAAGGATTATGAATTCTCTGTTGATCCTGAAATTATTACTTTAGTTGAATCTGATCCTTTTTATGGCCTTGAATCTGAAACTTTTGTGGCACATCTTACCAAGTTGAATGACATAGCCACCCTGTTTACTCATGATGATAAATCTCGCTATTATTATATCCTTAAGATATTTCCGTTCTCATTAAAGGGTGATGCTAAGACTTGGTATAATTCTCTTGCTCCTAGTTGTGTGTGTAGTCCCCAGGATATGATTTATTACTTCTCTGCTAAATATTTCCCTGCTCATAAGAAACAAGCTACCTTGCGGGAAATATATAATTTTGTGCAAATCGAAGAAGAGAGTCTCCCACAAGCTTGGGGGAGGCTTCTCCGGTTACTTAATGCTTTGCCCGATCATCCTCTTAAGAAAAATGAAATACTTGATATCTTTTATAATGGACTAACCGATGCTTCCAAGGACTACTTGGATAGTTGTGCTGGTTGTGTTTTCAGGGAAAGAACAGTTGACGAAGCGGAATTGCTATTGAATAATATGTTGACTAATGAAAATAATTGGACTCTTCCTGAGCCAATTCCTGAGGCAATTCCTGAACCAATTAAGCCAACTCCTGAACCTATTCCTAAACCCACTCCAAAGAAGAGAGGTGTTTTATTTCTCAGTCCTAAAGATATGCAAGTGAAAGCACAAGTGCTCCCTAGGTGGTTTTGGTAATTAATGTCAACATATCTCTTGTTGGACTAACACTTTTATCTAGTAAGTTTTAGATAAGTTTAACAATGGAGTGGCATGGACTAAAGGATGTGGGAACTCCTTCAAGATGCTAAGGACAAAGGGTTGGCTCAAGCTTCAAGCTCAAGACTCTTCATTTTACATTTTAGTGATCCAAGATCACATTGAGTCTATAGGAAAAGCCAATACTATCAAGAAGGGATGAGGTGTTGCTTAATGAGTTTCTTACTCCACAGTGCTTAGTGATATGCTCCAAAACCCTCAACTACTTTCCCACTTCCACACATATGACCTAAATCTAAAGTCAAACTCGGCTCCACCAATTCTTTCTATCCGGCGCCACCGAGTTCAAATGCCATAGCCACTGCCACAAACCCTAGACAAATCGGTCTCACCGATAGGGATCTCGGTCTCACCGAGATGGGATTGCAATCTCTCTGTGTATGTCCATTACCAAAATCGGTCTCACCGAGTTTGTGCAATCGGTACTACCGAGATTACAATGCAAACTTCCTGGTTGACTCATTACCAAAATCGGTCCTAGCGAGTTTGTGTAATCGGTCCAACCGAGTTTGCCTGACCAACTCTCTGGTTAGCTAATTACCAAAATCGGTCCAACCGAGTTTGTGTAATTGGTCGCACCGAGATTACGTTATGCCCTAACCCTAACCATATCGGTCCTACTGAGTTGCATATCGGTCCCACCAAAAACCCTAACGGTCACTAGATTTACTAAATCGGTCCGACCGAGTTTGTTGATTCGGTCCCACCGAGTTTGGTAAATTGTGTGTAACGGTTATATTTCATGTGGAGGCTATATATACCCCTCCACCTCCTCTTCATTCGTGGTGAGAGCCATCAGAACGTGCCTACACTTCCATCATACATTTTCTGAGAGAGAACTACCTACTCATGTGTTGAGGCCAAGATATTCCATTCCTACCATAGGAATCTTGATGTCTAGCCTTCCCCAAGTTGCTTTCCACTCAAATCTTCTTTCCACCAGATCCAAATCCTATGAGAGAGAGTTGAGTGTTGGGGAGACTATCATTTGAAGCACAAGAGCAAGGAGTTCATCATCAACGCACCATTTGTTACTTCTTGGAGAGTGGTGTCTCCTAGATTGGCTAGGTGTCACTTGGGGGCCTCCAACAAGATTGTGGAGTTGAACCAAGGAGTTTGTAAGGGCAAGGAGATCGCCTACTTCGTGAAGATCTACCGCTAGTGAGGCAAGTCCTTTGTGGGCGACGACCATGGTGGGATAGACAAGGTTGCTTCTTTGTGGACCCTTCGTGGGTGGAGCCCTCCGTGGACTCACGCAACCGTTACCCTTCGTGGGTTGAAGTCTCCATCAACATGGATGTACGATAGCACCACCTATCGGAACCACGACAAAAACATCCGTGTCTCCAATTGCATTTGAATCCTCCAAAACCCTTCCCTTTACATTCTTGCAAGTTGCATGCTTTACTTTCCGCTGCTCATATACTCTTTGCATGCTTGCTTGTTATGTATTGTGAATGTTAAACTTGTGCCTAAACTCCACTTAAACTTAAAGAAGTTAAAAACTACAACTTTGGTACTTAGTGTCTAATCACCCCCCCTCTAGACACCTCTTCTCAAGGTCCTGCAAGTGGTATCAGAGCATTGGTCTCCATTGCCTTGGTTTAATCACCATTGGAGGAAGATAGATGAGTCTACTTTGGGGAGTCTTAGACGTAGAGTGCCTATTCTTGATGGAGAGTATTTTCATGAGTGGAAAATGAGATGCTTGTAATTTTCAATCAATATCATTTGAACAAGTACATTGCTAGCCCTTGTGCACCTCATGTTGATCCTATGCATCCCACTCTTGATGAGTCAATTGATATGATTAGGAATCTTAGAACTATCAACCTTATCATTAGAGGATTGCCTAGAAACTTGATTGATGTTTGCCTACTCTTAAGTGTGCCTACACTATATGGAAATTTCTTGAGGAACGCTTTCCAAATTATTCCTTGAAAAATCTAGATGAAATTCTCCATAAGTCTATTGCCTTGAATAAGATGAATTCTAGTGATCCTATGTTTGGTGATTGTTTGTTTGAGCTTACAAACCTTATGCGTGCCAAAGGAGATGTTGGTATTATTAGTGATATTATTTCCGAAGCGATAAAAATTCATAAGCAAGATCATTGTCAAACTCACTCTAACGAATTACCCTCTCTAGGACTTGATCCACCACATGGCGATGTTGAACATGGATACTATGATGAGGATGATGATAGTGACTTCGATCTTGACGATGCAATGAGACATTTTGGTCTTATGGCAAATCTTCGGGGATATATGTCGGGAGGAAAGGAATGGGTTCTTGATAGTGGATGTACCGATCACATGACCGGAGATAAAGACATGTTTCGTGAGCTTGCTGAAAACGATGGTCCTCGAAAGTATGTCACCTTCGGTGACAACTCAAAGGGTAAGGTGGTTGGCCTCGGTAAGGTGGCCATATCACATGATAGCTCCATACAAAATGTCATGCTCATTGAATCTCTTGGATACAACTTACTTTCAGTATCTAGACTTGCTGATTTCGGTTTCAATGTCCTATTTACTGAAGTAGATAGCCAAGTGTTTCATAGAGATAATCATAAAATGGTCTTCACCGGTATACGTAGAGGTGATCTATACATTGTTGATTTCACTAAAAAGGTCAACCTAAAACTTGCTTCATTGCTAAATCCTCAAAAGGTTGGTTATGGCATAAACGACTAGGTCACGTTGGCATGAGAAACCTTGACAAGCTTATTAAAGGGAATCATATCCTTGGTGTTAACGATGTCATATTTGATAAGGATAGACTTTGCAATGCTTGTCAAGCAGGTAAACAGGTTGGTGGAAGGCATCCCGTGAAGAACATCATGACCACAAGGAGGCCACTCGAGCTACTTCACATGGATCTTTTTGGTCCCTACTCTTACAAGAGTCTCGGTGGAAATTCTTTTGGTCTAGTTATAGTTAATGATTTTTCAAGATTTACGTGGGTGTTCTTTCTCGATGATAAATCGCAGGTCCAAAAGATCTTCAAAAACTTCACTAGGAAGGCCCAAAATCAATTTGAAGTGAAGATCAAGAAGGTTCGCAGCGACAACGGAACGGAGTTCAAGAACGCAAATGTGGACACCTTTCTTGACGAAGAAGGGATTTCACACGAGTTCTCGGCTATGTACACACCTCAAAAAAATGGAGTTGTTGAGAGGAAGAACCGGACGCTCATCGAAATGGCGAGAATGATGCTTGATGAGTACAAGACACCGAAGCACTTTTGGCCAGAAGCGGTTGAGACAGCTTGTCATGCAACAAATTGCTTGTATCTTCAGAAGCTACTCGGCAAGACGGCATACGAGCTCCTCACCGGTAACAAACCCCAAGTTGGATACTTTTGAGTATTTGGCTCAAAGTGCTACATTATTGATAAGCATCGTCGTTCTAAATTTGCTCCTAAGTCTCATGAAAGTTTCCTACTAGGTTATGGCTCAAACTCTCACACTTACCGTGTCTACAACAATTTCACCCGAAAGGTTGAAGAGACGGTAGATGTGAAGTTTGATGAATCAAACGGCTCGCAGGTAGAGCAATTGCCAATTGATGTAGGAGACAAAGATCCTTCGGAAGCAATCCAAGACTTGTCTATTGGCAAGATCCGTCCAACGGAGGTGAAGGAGAGTACCTCGTCCATCCAAGTGGAAGCTTCTACTTCACGACAAGGTGAACCAAGAGCTGATGCGGAAGCATCCACAAGTGGGACACACCAAGATGAAGAAAACGAGGAAGTGCATCAAGATGAACGTCAACAACCTCCTTCTCCACCACAACAAGAGAACGACAACGCCAACAATGAAGAAGGCCAAGAAGAAGAACGAGATGAAGAAGAAGTTCAACCAAGAACCAAGCAAAAGCTTTCATGAGTTCGAGCAAGAATTGCTAAAGACCATCCCATTGAGCAAATCTACAATGATATTCAAACCGGGAGAATCACTCGCTCTAAAACTCGTTTAGCTAACTTTTCTGAAAACTATTCTTTAATATCTAGCATTGAACCTATGAAGGTTGAAGAAGCATTGGAAGATCCGGATTGGGTAAATGCTATGCATGAAGAGCTACACAACTTTGAGAGGAACCAAGTTTGTACATTGGTTGGGAAGCCTGACAACAACCACAACATCATTGGTACCAAATGGGTGTTTCGCAACAAGCAAGATGAAGATGGACAAGTAGTTCGCAATAAAGCACGTCTCGTCACCCAAGGCTACACACAAGTCGAAGGTATGGACTATGGTGAGACTTACGCTCCCGTTGCTAGACTTGAATCCATTCACATCTTACTTGCCTATGCTAATCATCATGATATCACCTTGTACCAAATGGACATTAAAAGTGCTTTTCTAAATGGTGAAATAGACGAGGAAGTTTATGTTAAGCAACCTCCTGGCTTTGTCAATCCTAAGAAACCAAATCATGTTTACAAACTTCACAAAGCCCTTTATGGTCTTAAACAAGCTCCTAGAGCATGGTATAAATGCTTGACCAAGTTCCTCATTGAAAAAGGCTTTGAAATTGGGAAAATTGATTCTACTCTTTTTACTAAAAGGGTTAATGGAGAATTATTTGTATGCCAAATTTATGTTGATGATATTATATTTGGTTCAACTAACCCTCATTTTAGTGAAAAGTTTGGGAAGCTAATGTCGGATAAGTTTGAGATGTCTATGATGAGTGAACTCAAATTCTTTCTTGGGTTGCAAGTCAAGCAAACTAAGGAAGGTACTTTTGTTTCTCAAACGAAGTACACCAAGGACTTATTCAAGAAGTTCAATATGCAAGAATGCAAAGGTATGACTACACCCATGCCTACTAGTGGACATCTTGACTTGACCAAAGATGGTGAACTGGTTGATCAAAAGGTTTATCGCTCTATGATTGGTTCATTGTTATATCTATGTGCTTCACATCCCGATATCATGCTAAGTGTGTGCATGTGTGCACGATATCAAGCTGCTCCTTAAGAATGTCATCTTAAGGCCGTGAAAAGGATATTGAGATACTTAATCCATACACCAAATTTTGGCATTTGGTATCCTAAGAGGGCCTCTTTCGATCTTGTTGGCTACTCCGACTCGGACTATGCCGGAGACAAGGTTGATAGAAAGTCCACTTTGGGTACTTGTCAATTTCTTGGTAGATCTCTTGTGTCTTGGTCCTCCAAGAAACAAAACTCGGTATCCTTATCCACCGCCGAAGCGGAATACATTGCAGCCGGTTCATGTTGTGCTCAATTACTTTGGATGACCCAAACTCTTAAAGATTATGGGATATATGTGAAACATGTTCCATTGCTTTGTGACAATGAAAGTGCTATCAAAATTGGTCATAATCCTATACAACATTCTCGAACTAAGCATATTGAAGTCCGTCATCATTTCATTCGAGATCATGTTGCTAAGAGTGACATTAATCTTAAGCATGTTTGCACCGAAAAGCAATTAGTAGATATATTCACTAAACCTCTTGATGAGAAAGTGTTTTGCAGGTTGAGAGGAGAATTGAACATCATAGATGCTTCAAACTTGGAGTAGAAACTCCATTGGACACATGCAAGACATGAGCTTATGGCTAATACTTGACATTTCTCTTATGATGAAGATCTTATGTCTTGGATATATTTGCATCTTGCATGTTATCTAACCCATGTAGGTACTTGGTTGAATCAAATTCCATGAGATTGTAATCTACTCACATCTTGAGCAATCTCTACCTCACCAAGTTTCTACACTATGGTGGTTGAAGACAAGGAAGCACGGAACCATTCAAACATATCCTTTGACAAATTCTATGTTGAGCTTCATGATTGTCATTTTTTGATACACAAGTGCTCTTCCTTGCAAAAACTAACCCATGTAGGTAAATGGACTCAAATTCCAAGTGGTGCTCCCAACTCTTGATGAGCTACATCAACCTTGAGCAACCCACACAAGTTCAACTACACGATCAACACCACCAACCAAGGTATGTTATTCAATCTTAGAGAAGCTTTACTCCAAGCCATGAGCTAAAGCAACTCGACAAGATGTGAATACATCAAGATGCTTAAACGAAAAATGGCAACCCCATTTTGAGCTTAAACGATGAGTATGGCCTATGATCAAGTGATCTCACTTGACTCCTAAGTCAATATACTCTAACATAGGTGACTTTGTCGCCGACCATCTCTAGATAAAGTTCTCTTGTGTTCTTTTCTGTGTTTTTGCATTTGTCTCATGCATATTTGTTTCCCCTTTCAAAAAAACTTCATCTAGATTTCTTTCTGTTTGCTCTGCATTTTCTGCATTCAAATTCATTGCATATCATTCAGTAAATTCCTTGCAAATCTTTGTGAGATCTTGATAACCTGACACAGGTAGTAAAGGTAAATTCTCTCTATAGATATGATAAAGTTGAAATTCCCTCTACTAAATTTCATAGCCCATGCTTAGATGAATTTGATGACTTTATGGCTAGACAAGAAAGTTTTAATGCTTATGTTGGTAGAGAGTTAAAGAATAATTCTTTCGAGATAGGACGCGTTAGCGATCATACGGCTAGAGTTAAAGGTGAACTCAAACTCATTAGCAAATATGTTTCTATGGTTGCTACTCAAGATGAGCAAGTACTTAAAGCTCAAAATGATCTGCTTGATGAATTAAATATCAAAAATGACTTTGCTGTTAAAGTGGCTATTAGAACTAGTAGAATGACTTAGGAACCTTTGTATCCTGAAGGCCACCCTAAGAGAATCGAGCAAGATTCTCAGAGAAATAATTTAGAGGCACCTAGTTCTTCTAAAAAGAAGAAGACGAAAAATGATAGGACTTTGCATGCTTCTAGTGAACCTACTGAAGACACACCTGAGAATCCCAATGATATTTCTATCTCTGATGCTGAAACACAATCAGGTGATGAACATGAACCTAGTGATAATGTTAATGATAATGTTCGTGTTGATGCTCAACCTAGCAAAAATAATGATGTAGAGATTGAACCTCCTGTTGATCTTGATAACCCACAATCAAAGAATCAACGTTATGATAAGAGAGATTTTGTTGCTAGGAAGCACGGTAAAGAAAGAGAACCATGGGTTCAGAAACCCATGCCCTTTCCTCCTAAACCATCCAAGACAAAGGATGATGAGGATTTTGAGCGCTTTGCTGAAATGATTAGACCTATTTTCTTACTTATGCGCTTAACTGATATGCTTAAAGTAAATCCTTATGCTAAGTATATGAAGGATATCCTTACAAACAAAAGAAAGATATCGGAAGCTGAAATTTCCACCATGCTTGCTAATTACACCTTTAAGGGTGGAATACCAAAGAAACTTGGAGATCCGGGTGTTCCAACTATACCATGCTCCATTAAAAGAAATTATGTTAGAACTGCTTTATGTGATCTTGGAGCCGGTGTTAGTGTTATACCTCTCTCTTTATATCATAGACTTGAATTGAATAAGTTGACACCTACTGAAATATCTTTGCAAATGGCTGATAAATCAACTGCTATACCTGTCGGTATTTGTGAGGATGTGCCTGTTGTGGTTGCAAATGTCACTATCTTAACGGACTTTGTTATTCTTGATATTCCCGAGGACGATAGTATGCCAATTATCCTTGGTAGACCCTTTTTGAATACTGCAGGGGCTGCCATTGATTGCAACAAAGGCAATGTCACTTTTCATGTTAATGGTAATGAGCATACGATACACTTTCCGAGGAAACAATCTCAAGTTCATAGCATCAATTCTATTGGAAAAGTTCCAACTATCATTATTGGAGGTTTTGAATTTCCTCTCCCTACTGTCAAGAAAAAGTATGATATTCTTATTGTTGGGGATTTTCATATCCCCGTTGAGGTAACTTAGTGTTATTCGAAATTTCTCCCGTCCCGTGTTATTCGGAATGAGTTTGTTAACAAGACTTGATCAACCTTGTTAGTGGATTCATTTTGATGATCATGAGATGGATGAAACTAGAAGGCACAACCTTGTGTACCCTCTTTTTACTTTCTGTTATTTAGAATAAATAAAGCAAAAATAGTATTATCCGTCTGTTTTCTAAATTATCCGTGCATTAAAAAAAATATCCCGAAAATAAAAGTGCTCCAAATGCCCTGCAAATTTAGTATGATTTTTTATGGAATATTTGAGGACTTTAGGGACTGAAATCACTGCAGGAGGGGCAAGCACCAGGCCACGAGAGTGGAGGGCGTGCCCACCTACCCTGGGCACGCCCCTGTCTTGTGGGCCCCTGGTGGCCCCCTCCACTTTTGCCAGCACCCACACACTCCATCTTCTACCCAAAAAAATCCCCATCCATCTCAAGCACGTGTTCTAGCTCGTTTTGCTGCGATTTTCGATCTCCTTACTCAAAGCTCCATTCACAAAACTGCTTTGGGAGATTGTTGCTTGGGATGTGACTCCTCCATTGGTCCAATTAGCTTTTGTTCTAGTGTTTTATTCATTGCAAATTTTTGTTGCATAGGTGACCATGTTCTTGAGTTTGCATGTTAAATTTATGAGGTCCCAAGCAAAATTCTAATGCATGATATAGGCTCTAGGCACTTGTAGGAGTAGTTGCTACCAATCTTGTTTAGTTTTATTCACTTTTATTTTGAAGTTACTAAAATTTCAGAAATTTTCAGAAAATGTTAAGGAAACTTTTGAGGGGCTCTTCTAGCCAGGGCTCTCAGGAAAAACAAGCTAAAGAGAAGGAAAAAGCCAAGTATAATCTTCCTCGCTTAGCGGAAGTACGCCCGTGTGAATGGCCATGCGATGATTTCTTGAAAGAAGCTGGAATTCATGAAGATTTTTATTCTTTGATTGAGAATGCAGGCCTCACCGGTTTCCTCCACGACCGGATCGATCAGTATCTCTTACTCACCAATACTTTCGTGCAATTTTTTTATTATTATCCTAAGAATTCACCGCCTTCAGTATCATTTCATTTATATGATGAATTCAGAGAAATGTCTTTACGTAATTTTTGCGTGGTGTGTAGGATACCCTATGAGGGAGAATTAGAAGAACCCCATCGTAAGGATGAGGATGGCTTTGTTGACACTATCGCTGTAGAGGAGCCAAAGAAGGGTTCCGAGGCGAAAATCTCTAGCATACACTTTCCTGTTTTACGCTACTTTGCCATATTTACTAGTAGATGCTTGATTGGTCGTGGAAATAGTGGAAACTTTAGTGTTCCTGATATTATCATTCTTCAACATGCCTTGCTTGGAGATAATAGTTTAGTATGGGCGCCGTCATTGCTAAACGGCTAAGCCTGAATCGTACAAAAGGCCCCATATTTGGAGGTATCTATGCTTCACGTCTTGCTAGACATTTTCAGATACCTATTAGGCACCATGAGAAAGAGGAGACAAAATTGCCTCTTTACATTTTAGATTACAAGAGCATGGTATCCCACACATTTATTGTTGACAATGAAGACAAGATGCTCTGTATAACCTTAGATTTAATAAGAAACACAATGAGACTATTATTTTGCCCGCGCCTCTGTTGTTTGATTTGCTTGCACATAATTTTCTTGTCACGTAGGAGGCAGTTGCCGCTGCATCCCAGTACAACCCCAGCTACAACAACGGATATCAGCCAGGCGGTCCTTGGTATTAGACCAACTTAGGCCAAAAGCCTAAGCTTGGGGGAGTACGTATTTCTCACCGACTTTACATTCATGTTCACACATTAGTCGTCGGTGCTCATACTCTTTCACTATATTATCCATGCTAGTTTAAATTTGTTTTTCTAGTTTTCTTCTTGTGTGTTTGATAAACCTTAAGAAAAACCAAAAAAAATTAGTTAGTTTAATTTCCATGCTTGTAGTAGAATTAAAATGAAAACCCAAAAATATTTTTTGTTCTTCTTCTTACCTGTTGGGAGATTTCCCGTGTAAATAGTCTTATTTTCTTTTCTTTCCTTTAGGGGGTCGAGAAGACCTTATTGAAAATGTTTAGCGGCTCTCATATGCATGATTGTTTATTTAACTAAGAGCCCATATTACCTTGTCTTCTCACTTGAGTTGAATGCTTGCAGATTCCAGCTTAGTCCAATGCACGTGCACTCTTATTATTATACACATCGTTCGGTCATGCAAGTGAAAGGCAATAATGATGATATATGATGGACTGATTGAGATGAGAAAAGCTAGTATGAACTCAACCTCTCTTGTTTTTGTAAAAATGATGAGTTCATCGTTTCTGATTTAGCTTATTACGAAGTAAACATATTTGCAATGACATTTAGAGATTATAGTTGCTTGTGCCATGCTTGATTAGCTATGAGTTATAATGATTTACCTTGCGTGCCAACATTGCTATTAGAATGATTATGATGTGGTATGATGGGATGGTATCCTCCTTTGAATGAATTGAGTGACTCGACTTGGCACATGTTCACGCATGTAGTTGAAACAAATCAACATAGCCTTCATGATATTTATGTTCATGGTAGATTATATCCTACTCATGCTTGTAGTCGGTGTAAATTAATTTTAGTGCATGTTAATGACTGTTGCGCTCTCTCAGTTGGTCGCTTCCCAGTCTTTTGCTAGCCTTCACCTGTACTAAGTGGGAATACTGCTTGTGCATCCAAACTCCATAAACCCCAAAATTGTTCCATATGAGTCCACCATACCTACCTATATGCGGTATTTACCTGCAGTTCCAAGTAAATTTGTATGTGCCAAACTCCAAACCTTCAAATGAAATTCTGTTTTGTATGCTCGAGCAGCTCATGTGTCAACTAGGGCTGCCTATATCTTACATGCTAGGTGGGTTATTCTCAAGAGGAGTGGACTCCGCTCCTCATTCACGAGAAAGGGCCGGTAACCGGGATGCCCAGTCCCATGATCCAAAAGGATCAAAGCAAATCAAAATAATTAAATAAAACTCCCCCAGGGCTGTTGTTAGTTGGAGGCACTCGTTGTTTCGAGCAAGCCATGGATTGATGCTTGTTGGTGGTTGGGGGAGTATAAACCTTTACCATTATGTTTGGGAACTGCCTATAATGCATGTAGTATGGAAGATACAACCATCTCATAGTTGTTGCGTTGACAGTAAAAGCATGCCGCTCAAAATGTTATTCAATCTCTATTTTAAAATCGAGCTCTGGCACCTGTACAAATCCCTGCTTCCCTCTGCGAAGGGCCTATCTATTTACTTTTATGTTAAGTCATCATCCCTCTTATTAAAAAGAACCCGCTGGAGAGCACACCGTCATTTGCATTCATTACTATTGGTTTATATTGGGTATGATTTGACTGGATCACTTTTACCATGAATTACAATGTTTAGTCAGTCCTTGGTCTTTAAAGGTGCTCTACTATGTTTTGCGGTGTCAGAAAGGGCTAGCGAGATACCATTTTGTTATATCATGTTATGATTGTTTTGAGAAAGTGTTGTCATCCTAGTTTTTTTATTATGGCTCGCTAGCTGATTATGCTATTGATATGAGTAATTGTGAGACCTGGTTGGTATTGTGAGTATGGTTAGTTCATAATATTTGCTGAAACCTGAATGATGGCTTTGCATGTTTACAACAACAAGAGCAAACAGAGTTTGTAAAAGTTTTTCTATATCACTTCCAGTTTATCAACTGAATTGCTTGAGGACAAGCAAATGTTTAAGCTTGGGGGATTTGATACGTCTCCAACGTATCTACTTTTCCAAACACTTTTGCCCTTGTTTTGGACTCTAACTTGCATGATTTGAATGAAACTAACCCGGACTGACGCTGTTTTCAGCAGAACTGCCATGATGTTGTTTTATGTGTAGAAAGCAAAAGTTCTCGGAATGCCCTGAAAATCCACGGAGGCACTTCTTGGAAAATATAAAAAATACAGGCGAAAGAATCAAGACCAGGGGGCCCACACCCTGTCCATGAGGGTGGGGGCGCGCCCTCCCTCTAGGTGCGCCCCCTTGTCTCGTGGGCCCCCTGAGGCTCCGCCGACCTCAAATCCAACTCCATATATTCCGTCTTGTGGAGAAAAAATCAGAGAGAAAGTTTCATCATGTTTTACGATATGGAGCCGCCTCCAAGCCCTAATCTCTCTAGGGAGGGCTGATCTGGAGTCCGTTCGGGGCTCCGGAGAGGGGGATTCATCGCCGTCATCATCATCAACCATCCTCCATCACCAATTTCATGATGCTCACCGCCGTGCATGAGTAATTCCATCGTAGGCTTGCTGGACGGTGATGGGTTGGATGATATTTACCTCGTAATCAAGTTAGTTTTGTTAGGGTTTGATCCCTAGTATCCACTATGTTCTGAGATTGATGTCGCTATGACTTTGCTATGCTTAATGCTTGTCACTAGGGCCCGAGTGCCATGATTTCAGATCTGAACCTATTATGTTTTCATGAATATATGTGTGTTCTTGATCCTATCTTGCAAGTCTATAGTCACCTATTATGTGTTATGATCCGACAACCCCGAAGTGACAATAATCGGGATACTTCTCGGTGATGACAGTAGTTTGAGGAGTTCATGTATTCACTATGTGCTAATGCTTTGTTCTGGTTATCTATTAAAAGGAGGCCTTAATATCCCTTAGTTTCCACTAGGACCCCGCTGCCACGGGAGGGTAGGACAAAAGATGTCATGCAAGTTCTTTTCCATAAGCACATATGACTATTTACGGAATACATGCCTACATTACATTGATGAACTGGAGCTAGTTCTGTGTCACCCTATGTTATAGCTATTACATGAGGAAACGCATCCGACATAATTATCCATCACTGATCCATTGCCTACGAGCTTTTCACATATTGTGCTTCGCTTATTTACTTTTCCGTTGCTATTGTTACAATCACTACAAAACCCAAAAATATTACTTTTGCCACTGTTACTTTTATTATCATACCACTTTTGCTACTAAATACTTTGTTGCAGATACTAAGTTATCCAGGTGTGGTTGAATTGACAACTCAACTGCTAATACTCAAGAATATTCTTTGGCTTCCCTTGTGTCGAATCAATAAATTTGGGTTGAATACTTTACCCTCGAAAGCTGTTGCGATCCCCTACACTTGTGGGTTATCAGACCCCGTTTCGACTATAGGAGGTCGACGAGAAGTTCGTTTCCCCCGTTTTGCGGTACGCCACACCCCTCCCGATCAACAGCACCCCGTTTTGACTGGAGGAGCTCGAAAACAAGTCCGTTTCCTCCATTTTGTGGTACGCCAGACCCTTCCCGATGAACATGAACCCGTTCCGACCATACGCGGTCGAACACAAGGCCGTTTTCCTCCGGTTTGCGGTACACTAGACCCCGTTCCGGGTGTTTTGTCCAAGCCAATTGGCTCCCATTGAACACAACCCATTCCGACCCAGTCTGTTGCCTCCTGATGAACATGACGCATTTCGACCCAGTCAGTTGGCTCCCGGTGAACACGACGTTGTTTCCTCCATTCCGACCCAGCCGGTTAGCTGAAGATGAACATGACAACATCGCTGCCGTCCATTTCCTCTCCATGTACACGAGCCCTGGCCATCCGTATGCGTAAGTACGCGTTTCGAGACTCCGCTCATATGTACATATGTGGCCGTATTTTTTGGCGTGTGGATGTATGCACGTGTACACGGTTTAGAAGGGACAACCTGAACTGCTATGTGGGGGTTCTGCTATGACATGTGCCGCTACTTACACGACCATGGTTCATCGTTGCAGGGCAACTGATCGACCAGTATGTACGTACACGTTCGCGACAAGACAGACAACACTACGTACACTTCGCCCGGGTGGGTCCCAGCTATTAGGGAGGATAAGGACGCACTTCCTTTCGTGCGAAGATATATCTGCTGGGTCCCAGCTGTCGGGGGGGGGTCATTTTTTCTGTAATAAGGAAGCACTTCCTTGCGTGTGAAGATGTAGCTGGTGGGTCCCAGTTGTCAGGGGGAGAAAACATTTTTTTCAGGGTAAAAAGGATGCAGTTGCATGGATGCGTCCATGGGTGTGGTGCGTCCCCACTGTGAGCCTCTCACGTACAGTCATCTTCCGATGACTCTCATTTGTTGACCACATTGACCACACCATGCCGAGCACAACAAGGCCGATGGACGCCGACGAGGCCCCAGACTGGAACGACCCGGAGATGGGGAAGACGCGGTAGTGGAGTCGCAGATGGAGAGGAGTGGGAAACTTGACTAGTTCGGGTGCGCGGCAGCACTGCCGCCCATGGGAGACAGGAGCAAGAACAGAGGTTGAAGAAGCAGCACGACTGTTGGATTAACATCCAACAGTCCAGCTGCTAGAATCTTTTGTTGATTAAGCTGACAAAGCCCTGCGTACGCTTCAGCTTAGTAGACCCACAACTCAGCCACCAAATCTGTCGGGTCCCAGCTGTCATCGAGAGGAATAGTTTTTTTAATAATAAGGAGGCACTTCCTTCCGTGTGAAGATAGAGTGGTGGGTCCCAGCTGTTAGGGGGAGGAAACATTTTTTCCAGCTTAATAAGGAGGAACTTTCCTTGCGTTCGACCATGGATCTCGTGGGTCCCAACTGTCAGGCTCTCCATGTACAGTCCTCTTTCGATGACTCTCGTTTGTTGACCACGACGCGTCGAGCGCAGCGAGGCGGTGACGATGGCGAGGCCCCGGACAGGAACGACCCGGAGATGGGAAGATGCAGCAGTGGAGTCACAAATTGAGAGGAGCACAAGGGTTATAATTGGTTTTGGTGCAGCATGGGGATGCAGTCGGTGGAGAATAATAGGAGGTGTGGAGGGTGGAGGGATAGCCTGGACGGAGGTGGGGTAGTGCTTCACAATGATGCGTGCTAAGCAGATCCACTAGCCGCCGGAGCAGGCGGTCCCGGCGACACTGGAGGAAGAAGACAAGTGATTGAAGGTGCATGCCGGACATTGGATATAAATCCAAAGGCTACGGATGTCAGAATCATTTCTTGACTAAGTTGACAATGCCTTGCATACGTTTGGAACTATTGGCCCACATGTCAGCCTGCAAAAATGTGGCATATATTTAACCCATGTATTCTAGAATTTACAGTCCATTTGTTGAGCTGGATGAACAAATAATTTTGCATCAATGCGGTAATATTCTTTAAGAAATCCCAGCCCATTTGCACTTTCTTGAAATACATGAATTAGCTGGGCTTGTTCTATATATAATGTTAGGTTGGAAGGAGCAATTAATATCAAAAAATAAACCGGAGCGACACATTTTTTATATATAAAAATAAACAAATTAGCGAGTTATTGCTCAAAAGAAAAATGAGCGCGCTATTATTATATTGGTCCTTAAAATCTTCGCAAGCTTTTGTACGCAATCACCAGGATTTTCCTTGCACGTGAGTCAAAATCAACTAGGATTTTCCTTGCCAACTTCTCTTAAACATTTACTTTTATAAGTTAATAAGACGTGGGATGTTTTTATAATGTATATATAAGTCTCTATTAAATATACGATAATAGTAATAATATAAATAAATATAATGTGGTTAGAAGGGAAAACATAAATTGGACACAACATTATTATTCTTATATATAGATAAATAGAGCAGAGATCTGCATTTTATTAAAAATGCATTGGGCTGTCGATCTTTAAGAAAAAGTAAAACCTACGCTGGGAGGCCCATAGGACGGTACGTACATGATGGACCTCAAAAAATAAGTTGAAACCACTGTCTCGGTATGTTGTCGGCTACGCATGTTAAAAAACAAAACCTAGGCCTAGCTGATACTTGTTCGCCCTCTGGAAAAAAATGATACCAGCTAGATCCCGGATACCCCTTTCCCGCAACAACAACAAAAAAAAGATCCCAGATACCCCTGGAAAAAAAGCTCCCCGATGACAGTCATCGTTGGAAATTTATTTCGTTTATTGACTAGATTGACAAACCCGTGGGCTCCAACGCCAGTACACAATTAGGAGGAAGCTTTTTTTGCAATGTGGCACTTGCTTGCATACGGCTTGGGCCTCATGGGTCCCCACTGTCAGTATCTCGGCGTACAGTCCTCTCTGGATTCCTCTCGTTTGTTGAGCATGTTGACAACGACATATGGCGGCGCCACGGCGAGCACACACGTACTGGAAAGAACCAGAGCCGGGGAAAACGCCTTCATTCTTTCGAACATACTGCACTAGCACGGTGGCTGCAGCCCTCTCACCCAAAAGTTGTACTGCCCAGGTTCGATTCCAACTGATGCAGTTGAAAAATATCTAACACTTGCCAAAATTTAGTCCCTAGTTTACCCAATTTTTCGCACACTCAACATTGTCTTGCCATTTTGAAAATAGCATATCTTTTTGACTTTGCATCATATGAAGATGTGCTATACATGAATGTTGATTAGCATGATGTTAACTTGTTGTTAGTTCCATTTTTTACCATGAATAAAATTTCCAACATTCTGTTATCCATGTTTGAAAAGTGTCTGTTGATTTAAATGCTCTACCTCTGAAACATGTAGTTTCTTATCTGAAAATCACTTGGACAAGAAGCCATCACTGGTGTTGGATTCGATGCAGCGCTTCTTCAATCTCCCGACAGCACAAAGGGGAAATAAACTTCCGTCCCGTGCTGCTGGTTGGGGAATGGAGCGAACTGGATTAAAGAGGGGGCCAGCAGCGCGACTGAAGAAGAACATCAGTTGTGATTTTTTTTTCAGTGGATGGCTCTCGATGACGTTTTTTACTTGCCTCTACACCATACAACTTGTATTTTTAGCCTCCCAGTCTGTGGTGGACCAGCAGCCCATTTGCAAGGCGGGCCAACCTACAGAAAGCAACACTCAGTTTTTCATCAAGCCCCCAAAACAACGCAGTACTATGTTTGTTTTGAGGCCAAAAATATTACGGCAGGGTTTGAGCGGGGGAGGGGGGAAGACAGAGCAAAAAGATAAAAAAGAGCTGATGCACCGTTGCTACCCTAACAAGAAGGTGCAATTCTTCTCGGGAAGGTGTGTCGTTGACACCCACATGTCACAAATCCCATAGTAGACATACTAACAAGTTCACACACAAGTACAACAGAAAAGGTAAACATTCGTATCAAACTCAGGTTCACAGGACACATTCATATTCATAGACAACATTCACAATCAACAACTCATAAGATTCATATATACACAAGTTCAGCATGTCTATGCATCCAAATGATTGATAGATCACAAGACAATATTCATAGACAATTCACAAAAAGATTTAGACATACAAATGTTCAGTATGTTTATGCATATAAATGATTGAGATCACAACCAATATCATCCATGGACAAACTTTAATTACCTAGGGTATGGACTGGTAAATAGTGTTCAGTCGGAGGTACTTCTTGCTAAAATTAATGCTTGTACGAGTAAACTTTCGAGTACATAGGAGGCAGCACAGACAATCTAAACTTTGCTTGTAGGTTTATCCTCGAGATAGTGGCCTCGATGTCGAGGGAGGTTTGAGCAACTTGGCCACTACTTTCATCCAACTTGTTTACTAGCTCATCTCGGTCCTGTAGCTCGCCAAAATTCTACATTGCAAACAAGAAAGGAGGCGGTCGATAAAATGAACCACCCAAATTTTTTGTGCAGTTCAACTGAAATGGAGCATCCCTGGCATGCAGACTAATTAAGTGCCAGATGAATATACGCGTCAACCAACTTGTCTGGAATCTTTAGACTCCATGCCACACAGTTTGCTACCATATGTGTCGATAACCAAAAGGCACAAGTTGGGACCAAAGACTAGTTGCATTTTTCTGGGCTATGGACCAAGCAATATTTTTGGCATTCACTCTCCTAATACTTGGAGTTTGACAACTAGTTGACGTTGGTTGATACTCGAATGAATATAGGCACTTCTTCTTGTCAACATTGATGCTTGTCTGAGTGAACTTTGGAGTACATAGCAGCAACATAAGTATCTGTCCATCTGATCTTTTTGTGCAATTCTACTGAAATCGCCCAATGTAATGATTTTCCTGCGAGTTCAGGCTCCAAGTTACTCCTTTATGAAATCGGTAAACAGTAGCACAATACCAAATTATCAATACATATGACAAGCACAATAATCAGGATAAAGACCGGTACCAACCTGTGTGAGGTAGCATATCAATTACTATTTCCTTTGACTGGAAGCCGAGATAAGTGACTAACAGGAAAGGAAGGAAGCAAGAAAGCTGAGATAAAGCGACTGACAGGAAGGGAAGGAGGCAATCGAGGCAATGAAGCACCCAAAGTTTTTGTGCAGTTCCAGCAAAATCGAGCATCCCTATTGGCACATATATTGAGAGAGTGAGATTACTGTAATAGTGGGACTAGTTGATGAAACATACACTAACAAATAGAAGCACCCTCATTATCTTAATGGGTAAAGTTAGCAACATAGTAGTCTTGCTTAAAGAGAGGTATTAGTTTATTTAATCAGTGCCAATTAGCTCAACACTCAAAGCATTGCCATGTATCATAGGTTGCAAAACTTTAACGTGCAAAGATAAAGGAGTTTCTCATGACAGTAGCAACACAGTAGCACGATATAAATAGAGATGATAGCAAACTAATATGGATGAAGGCCTTAGGCGGTACCAACCTGAGCAAAAAAGCTTATTCAAGTAGTCCCAGAAGAGATGATAAAGCACTCACTTGAATCACTCAATAGTATATATTTTTGTGCACTTAAAATGTATGGTTGAAATAAATCTTGTTTACCAGTGGTGAGATTATATCAAAAGATTATCAAGAACTTCCAGCAGAGTTAAAGCACTGGCTGGGATACATTTCATTGTATTCTCTTGTGCAGTTCCACTAAAATGTATGATTGGCACAACATAATCCCTATTTGCACAAGTAGGAACAATGTGAAACCTTCATTAGCTTAGGGAGAAAGGATAGAAAGACTTTAGCATATTACTTTAACAGTAGCATCAAATTCATGATGGACAATACGCAAAACATTGCCTCATTGAATTGATGGCAATAAATTGACATGCAAAACAATAGCATTATTATGTCATTACACTACCAAGATTCCCTCCCTGCTGCACCTCCACAAACACAGATATGCATGTACATGATTCAACATAGGGTGCTACTAAAGATTTGTTTAACTCTGATAAGAAAATTAGGTAGCAATAAATTAGTGCTACTTAAGTACTCCTAGTTAATTAAGTGACCTTGCAGGAGAGACAACAGAAGTGGAAGGGCTCCCTGGAGGATCGTCTCACATGTAAGGGAGATGTTGCCGGAGCCCTTGAATGGCCTCGACTGAGGCCTCGGCTTCACCAAGATCACCTTGGCATTGTTGATCGTGTAGAGCTCAGTCACACATGCATCCAGAATCCAGTTAATTACTATGATGTGTCATCAAGCCAAGTACCACTCTGCTACATTTCTCTATTTATCTCTACTCTTTTATCTATTACTCTTACAAAACAGAGTTGGTGATGATGGTGTGCCTGCCATCCTGCAATATAGGTCATCCGATTTATATCTAACGGATAGGAAGGAAACAATGGCAATTTTGTAAAAAAATACCCACACCCCTCTCCACATTTGCAGATAAGCCCTTCCCTCTTTCATCCTTTTCTCTCACAAGATAAACTACTCATACAAATGCATCTCGATATTACGTGCAACGCACGGGCATCTTGCTAGTCTTCCAAGTAAATTAATACTAGTAGCAACACATCAATACAATACCACTAGCAAGATGTCAGGATAACACAGGATGATACCATCGTGTGATCTTCTTCATTTTCTCCTTCTTCTTCTTCTTCGTCTTCCTCTTCATGCTCTGTTTCTCTTTCTCCTCACCAGTTGCTGAAACCAAGTACATGATTGGCCTTCTATTTCAGAATTGGTTTTGTTAGTGAGGGAGTACAAGTGTACTAGTAAACAGTAGCATTGTTTTCTCATGACAGTCGCAAAATAGAGATGAACACATGCATTAAATAGCATTCTTACCTAAAGGAAGGTTATGGTGCCAATATGGATGATGAAGATTCGAACACATATCTCCCTTTGTGCAGTTCCACCGAGAATGAACCAACGGTTCCATTCTGACATTCCAGTTAAACGGCACAAAAGTCACTTATTTTAAGAAGTGTTTTGTGCAGTGCACCAAAAGTTCGCAATAGCAATGAGGTGAACTGGACATCCCTGTTTGCACAAAAAGCTACAGACGAAACAGTCAGAGTCTCAAACAATTACTGGCAAAAACAATTGGCTAAACTTGTCATGATTTATAACAGTGGCATGGCTTCATTTTACCTGGGGCATTAGATTAAGAACAACTAAATATTTGCTATAAGGGCATGGGACAGTGGGTGCACTAGCAGTCCAACACCATCTACCTAAACCGGGGCAAAAGTGGTGATTCAGAGTTTGTTGCCCCGAGAAACAAACATCCAAGAAACATATCTGGGTTGGTCCCATTTTTGTTCACCCTAGCCACCTACTCCTATGTGTGGATATGAAATCTAGTCATGGTCATACCGCTATGTACATCATTTTACCTATATTTCCCTTTTCGACCAAGAGACCGATTGGATGACCAGTCTGTACTACTTTCACCCCCTTTTCCTTCTTGTTTGTACCAAGTCTGATGTACATACTAAATCCCCCCCTTTATTTTTTTGTTTGAACCAAGTACAAGATTTGACTCCATGAAGTAGCTTTACCTCTAACAATAGAAAAAAATAGGTGATGTTGGACCATCCGACCGAGAGGGGCTGAGAGGTAGAAAATGATGCACATGCAGCGACATAGCGAGCTGGGGAAGTAGAGCTAGGCCGGTTTAAAAGGAAGATACACCTGAAGGTCATCAGGATGTGGATAGGTGGGTGGCGGGAGGCCGGATCCGCCCACACTAGGGCAGCAATGAAGGGATCGGAGGACCTCTCGCGCCACTGCTCGGCCAGAGATAATGGTGCGGCTGGCAGTGGGTCTCTCCCTCGATGATGACGACGGCCTAAATGCCGCCCCTCCTCCCCATCACTGGTGGAGGGGGATACGTCTGGATCTGTAACCAGCGGTGAGGATAGAAAGACAGTGTTACCACCGCTATCATATTTAGATTGGGAGAGGCTGAGAGTGTGTGAATAGAGCAACTCTAGCAGGCAAGCACGGAGGCTCCGGTCTATATATATACGTATAGTGGGGTAGTTTTCTTTTTTCACTCCATCAAAACAATTGTTTAAAATTTTATACGTGCCAGGTCACTTTTTTTTGAGTTGTTGATTGTTTTTTGAGATAGCTACCCGCTTATTCCAAGTGGTGTTACGGTGTGCCAGGTCGCACTTTGTATCGTTCAAGTCTGGTACTAGACCCTCCATTAAGTGAACAACCACCGCCTCATAAAATTTGTGAACAAGCCCACGGCTAAAATTATCGGAAACGCGTGCTACCCCAACATGCATTATTATTTATATTTTCTATGTGGGAGTATCCTCAAAATAAAATGTGAGAGTACAATCTTTATTAGGCCCCTTTGTAATTTGTGCTAAATTTTGACCAAAGATTTAACCGGCAAAATGTTAGTGCATGTTATAAAAAATTATATCCATTGATTCGTATTTGAACATAGTTTTCAATGATGTAATTTTTTGTGACATGCATGAACATTTGGTTAGTTAAATTTATAGTCAAAATTTGGCACAGATTTATCATAGGGACCAATAAACCAGGACGGAGCTCCTCGTTTGTCATCCAAACTACTACCGTATATGACTAGCCGCTCTATCTACATGCGGGACATCAAAGCATCCGGGCTCGCGTGCCATCCACCAAATCACAGCGAGGTGCTACAGTCAAGACTCACCGGTCACCCCGGTGTGGCCATCATGACCCGTCATATCACAAAACCCACACCTTTACCAGCAGTGGTAAAGTGGCCTCGAAGTTGGACTAGACAAAGCAACCAGCATTTCACTGGAACGCTCATTGAAGTCCTTTCTCCCCTTGAACAAAACCTCACTCCGGGCTACTCACTTCTGCCATTTTTCTTCTATATACCGACGAAGGAAAGGTAGGCGAACTAGTGATGCTACTATATTTTCATTCCAAGAATCTTCTTTTGTGAAGCACCGACCGATTCTCACATCCTATTCTTTTCCCGTTTTCATTGCGATTGTGGTTTCCTTTCAATTGCTTTTTGTTTGTCAGTTTATTGATGGATCCTGGAGCACTAGGCAAAGAGTTGTCGGCGGACAACCCACTCGAGGCATAGATCTCTAGGAAGCAAGCACCGACCAACGAGTTGGCCATGTTGGCGAGCCAACCCATGGAGATGAAGAACTCCAAGAAGCAAACACTGCCAAAGAGTTGACGATGTTGGCAGACGAATTCCTCAAATAAAGCTGGAAGAACTGCAAGGCCCCACCGTGCCTACCCCAAAAACACTAATGGCCACCTATGAGAGGCTCAAGGCGGAGTTTTAGGAGATAGTTGCCGTTGAGAAGCAGTATTTCCCTGGCAAGGCGATGGTCCCCAGAGGGATGGGATCCCCCGGTGAGCTGCACAAGGTAAAAAGATGGCTTACCATAGTTGTGGTTTTTGATTATTTGCAATGTGCTTGCTAATATGTTAGAGTTGTGTAGGTACAAGTGGACGTCCTTGATGATTCCGATGTCGCGGTCCGTCCTGTGGACAATGCCCCAGAGATCGTTTTTTGATGTCATGGTCCGTCCTATGGACATCGCCCCGGAGATCGATTCCGATGCCGCTGTCCGTCCCATGGACATTGCCCCAGAGATCGTTTCCGATGTTACGGTCCGTCCTATGGACATCGCCCCAGAGCTCGATTCCGATGTCGTGATCCGTCCTGTGGACACCGCCCCAGAGATCGATTCACATGCCGTTGTCCGTGCTGTGGTCATTGCCCGAGAGATTGATGACAAGAAATAGTTGGTCGCGCTAATCCTTCAAGGTATTTTGCATTGTGTTTAATTACCAAAATGATGAGTGTTATCAAACCATCTTGGGGCTAGTGTACTGCCTTGTGTGGGAGGTACTTGCTACTTTTGGTTGATAGTGAATCATCTGAACCCTCTCTGAGTTATGGAAACAGATGTATCCTCACCAGCTTTTGATGCAATATATGGCATGTTTAGATGTAAGTTTGAACTATTTATCATATCAGCAGGGCTTGTTTGATTATTGTTGGTGTTAGTAGGCTAGCTACTGTGCGAGCTATAGTACTTGCAAAACACTCACCGAAGAGAAACATAGCGGCTGATGAGCTTGTGGTACGCTTATAGGTCTGATCCATCATCCATCGGCTAATAGCCCAAGCTCCTAAAATTGTAGGCTTAGCGATCGATCAAACCATAGTCCACAATTATACATCAATTCACATCAAACTCAAAGAGTTGGTTCACGTATACATTCAGGCCTCATTTGGTTCATAGGGTAGGAAAATTGTAGCAATAGGAAAGTAATAGGAAATGAGATGACATGTATCTTAAATCCTATGAGTAGAAATAGGAAAGGAGATGCCCTTTGATTCACATCATAGGATTTTTTTTTCCATTGAGTCTAGGCTAATGTTTATTTTCCTATGAAATGTGGAGGAAAGAATTCCTCCATAGGAATATGATTCCATTCCTATAAACCATAGGGCTCTACAGAAATTTTTCCTATAGAAATCCTATCATATGAAATTCCTACAAGATTCCTCTAAACCAAAAGAGGCCTCACATTAATCGCCGGGAAAATTGGCATGTACTTGTAACATGCATGAATGTGTAATTTTTTTGTTGGAAGCGTGAATGTGTAGTGACGTCGTACTTCCGGAGTGGCTACAGAGAGTGTGTATGTGTGCTAGAGGGGTTGTGGGATGGAGAGAGATCTAGAGAGAGAGAAAGACCCTCTTTCTACTCCTAATCGTTAGATTGACAAAGGATATTTTTTGAGAACACAAAATCATAGAAGTACAGAGACGTACAAATCCTGAGCGGGCTAGTTTGGCCTAGTGGATTTCATTGATATGACGTGCTATAGTGTTGTCCAGTCTTCGCGTGTGTTTGTAGTATTGCGGGTACAGTAAGTTTTCTTGAAGAAGCGGAATTCAACGAAGTCATGATGGTTCCTTCGTCCGACCAACTTATAGTGGGAAAGGTTGGGCCTGTGCTACGATCGGGGTGGTCCAGGATAATTTTGTGCATGGCAGGTGGACCAGGATGGTCGACGTCCCACATATCAGTGAATGAAAGTATTCTTTCCAATATCGAGGACGAGAAACGAGTATTCATTGTTTATTTTTGATGAAATCTATTGTCTCCACTATTACGATGGAGGAGTGTGAAACACGGCAGCCCAGTGAACTTGGCATGGGTACAACTCCCTCCTTCCTCATGTACCATAGTATTGACTATAAGGTTGGCTATAAGGTTACAATTTTTTGTCACTTTCTCTCTATCTATTTCCTCTCAGGTGTTTTTTACCTTCTTCTTTTTAGACACAATTGTTTTTTATACCCCTTTTTTTAGAATTAGTTTTTCTATACCTGGGAGCATGTGTAGAGAGACGGGCTCTTGCAAAGCCCACTCCTTGACTTTGTCAATGCCTCTCTCTCCTCCACATAAGCGGGCTTATAGCCCAGTATTCTACTACTACTTGCTATGAATGCATGGGCAGCTGGTGTCTGAGGGGGGAGCGCGCACAGGAGGGGGAGGGGTTTTCTGGTGGGCCAGGGAGGTCAGAAGCGGGCTTGGAAGCGGTCCGGATTCCCGCGTGGCCCACCTCACATTATCATCATATTTCTTGGAGTCCATGCATGGTGGGCGGGCGATCTCTTCTCCCTCCCCCATCTCTCTCTTCTCAGCTGACGCCCGCCGAGCGATTAGATTTCGGCTATAGATGGTTTATTCAATTATAGCCCCACATGTCAGTGAAAATGCAAGACAAACGTGTGTCCCCTATGGTGAGCGGCATGCGAGCCGGACTGTCGGGATTGCGACGCAAACACGACAAGCGTGCTTTAAGTGTGCCACGTTTTCCTTTTGAACTTGCAAAGCGTAACATTTTCATGCGATCGATCAATAGAAATCCAGAACAAAATGATGAGGGTGGGGCTTTCCCGCGCGTTAGGTGGGCTAGTTTGAGTGATATGGCGTGCTACACTGCCGCCCACTTGCTCCATTTATTGTAAGCAAGCGTCTACACTCTTACGTGGGAGGAGTGCGAAACACGAGGGATCTGATTTTGATCAAGGGATAACTGTTCCCTGCGAAATAATGGAGCACTCTTAGCGAGTATAGCATGATAGTTAGGGCATCTCCAGCGCTGACCCACAAATTTACACCGGCATCTGTCCGTGGACACTTATGCCAGAGGATGCCATCCAATGCTGCCCGCATACCTTTTGACAACTATATGAACTAAATGGATGAAATTCGTGCAAACAAAGCAAATTTCAAATTAGCCGGATGAAATTCATTACATTTAGAAAACTTTTCCTATAAACTGGACGAAATCCATTACATATTTGGCACAAACTGTACTAAAACCTACTGTAAGCCTAATCTAAACGATCGTCGGCGCCCGACCACCAAGTACGGCCATGAGCCCCGAGAACTGACGCTCTGGCAATTGCCTTTGCCTCCTCCTAATCTGCCTCGACTTTGTCCAGCTCTGCCTCGATAACCTCCTCCTCTGAGCACATGGTTCTAAAGATTTCCACCTCCATGTTGTCGTCAAGCAGCTAATCGGCCGCTGATGTTTACCCCACCAAGCTTGGCGTCGACTGAGTGGAGGAGTGGTGGCCTTCCTGGGACCAGAGCCACGGCGACCTACCATGTACTACTCTTCCTTGCTGCCGGTTGCGCCCGCGCCCGCGCACCAGCTTTGTGGTCGTGCGGCAGAGGGCGGCCGGGGGGAGCCGACGATGTCCTTCGTCTGCTCCTGCGACAGTACCTCCAAGAGAGCTTTGGAGCGCGCCCGGAGTGGAGGCACCGATGTCCTTTGTTCGCTCCTGTGACAGTACGTCCAAGAGAGCTTTGGAGCGCCAGGAGGCCATGGTTGGAGTGGTGCTGACAGAACAAAGGGACCGAAGGAGAATGACTGTGGGTCTTTGTCTATGGCTGTGAGCTGGGGCTGAAGTTAATATAGCGGGCGAATGGCAATGAGCCGCGACAGACGGATGGACAGCTGGCACTGGAGTAGGTTCATCAGCAGCCGCGTGTCATTAATGTGGGCGACAGACGGATGGATGTCTGTGGTGTCGTTAACGGGGAGCAGTCGCTTGCACCGGGTTGCCACGCGAGTGGTGCTCTCTCGGCCATCGCACTGCTGCAATGCCGATGCCAATGAGAGGTCGCGTCGGGCGTGAATGCGGCATTGACGTTCTGGATCGACGGTGGTCGTTTCAGGTGGGAAGCACACGCTAGTGATGGAAGGGGATTCGGTAGGCCAGGGCATCCAGATGCTGGTGTGGCGGTAAAATGTGAACTCATGGATTACGAGACTTTGAAGCGTATGCGACACGTATAGACAACCAGGTGTCCATGCAACCACTCTTGTCGCCAGCTAGCCTTCGACAACCACCATTAGACACCACACAACCATGCATAACTTACGAATAATGGACGAATCGATCAAAAACACACTTGTGTGCACTGGCACTATGATCGGTCGCTCACGATACATATATAGGTACCATAGTACCCTCTCTAGCTAGGCTGTTTTATAGATTGTCGTTGTGATGGATGATATACATGAGCAAGGCGCGAGTCACATCGTTGCATTGTGTGCAGAGCCATGGCTAATGTCGAGCAGCTCGGTGCCCAAGCACGAGTATGATGTTGGTGTTGAGCCAGGTGAATACATGCTCGGTGTTGGCGGAGGCCGCCATCAAACGTATAAACAGTAATGTCAGGCACCACCGGGGCGCGCAGGTGACAGGATCACCATTTGTGTTGCACCATGAGCATGACTTTGATTGAGAGGGCGACGTGCATGCATTAGCATGCTTTGACAACGTGAGTGTGAGTGTCTACACGCATAAATGCTACTTGCGTCTATGGACGTTGTGCACTAATGTGTGCATCACATATAACATAAAAAACAGTTTGTGCATTTAACGCAAAGTATTTCATTTTCATTTGGCTGACGAGTGTGCGTTGCAGCGATGAGTCTGTGGTTTGATTCCTCACATACGCATAACTTTGGTTTTTATTTCTTTCTCCATTGATAGGTAGACCCGCATAGATAGATAGATACAGAACATGAGCTGATGAGGCGCATATAGACTGTTTGACTGGTCAACCTGACAAATATGGAGCTATACGCTGAGCCTGTGACCGTATAATCACCATATCTCGTATACAATGATCAAAGTGAGCTATCAAGACAAGTTTGATGACCGCCAATGCATTTTACTCGATAATAAATGACCAGGATTGAAGGGGAATCCAAATTTCCTTCGTCTTCTGTCCTTGAGCTCTTGACAAATCAATGCGCTATATACGATTGTCCGACCACTCCGCCCTAGAGATCTCACCAAGCATCGTTCATGCCACCGCGCCGCACACTAACCGGTAAGGAAGCAATGGCATCCCGCCGCGCCGAGTTCCTTGCTGCCCACGACTTTACACAAAATGGTAGGGAAGCGATGGCATCCTGCCTTGCCGAGTTCATCGCTGCTCAGGACCTCACACCTACATGGGCGAACTTTGAAGCTGCCAAGGCCGAATGGGCGGTAGAGCAAGAGGCGGCCAAATCACACAGGGGAAGCACAAAAGGCAGAAAGCACTCAAGAAAAGAGAGGTACGCCGCCACAAGAAATAAGAGGATGCACGTGCTACTGCGGAGAGCTCGGCGGAGATCCAAGCATGATGGGGTGTCGCCGACAAAGCTGGGAAGGAGAACGACGACGTCTGGCCAGCATGTGAGAAGTAGTAGTACGAGTAGTCGTGTGTGTGTCTGTGTAGCCCGTACGTTTGTTTAATTAATTACGAGCATGTACCAGTACTAGTTACTACTGTAGTTTGTAGAGCAAATTACTAGTACTTTAGCCTAGACTCAATGGAAAAATTCCTATCCTATGCATCAAATGGCATATCTTTCCCTATAGGAATTGAGACGCATGTCATCTCACTTCCTATGATTTTCATATTCCTATAAAATTCCTATCCTAAGAACCAAAGGAGGCCTCTGTTGGAGTACAATACTATTGTAGCTAGTAGTACTCCTAGTACAGTAGTTTTCTTCAAGAAGCAGAATTCAACGAAGTCATGATGGTTCCTTCGTCCGAGTAACTTCACAGTGGGAAAGGTTGGGCCTGTGATTTGACGGCTCATTAGTCATTATTACTGCAGCGCGATGACCAGGGCGACTCTCCCTTGGAGTTCTGCGTGCATGGCAATTGGACCAGGATGGTCGATGTCCCACATGTCTACGAACGGAAGTATTCTTTCCGATATCGAGGAGTATAGTATCACTGTTGATTTTTTGATGAAAGCTAGCGTTTCAACTCTTGCGACGAAGGAGTGCCAAAAACGGCATGTGATGGATGTCCCACACGTCAGCGAAAGGAGTGGGACATGAACAGTGTGGTGGAGCGTCTCCACTTTGTCGGCGTACAAAAGTGTGGGTACTTTTGTACCCCGTACTTGTGCACGGACGGTTGCAGCCACACCCCTGCAGCAGGGCTCGGCGAAGTAGAGGAGGATGGAAGGAAGCAAGACAGGAACAAGGGATATCAAAACAGACACTCAAAGTGACAAGTAGCAGGAGGCTGGCAGGGCCACGCCCGGCAATGAGCCTTGCCGAGGCGACCTGCGAAGCCCCCGGCAAGCTCCTTGCCGGGGCCGCTTATGAAGAGACCAGCAGGGCCACCACCCTTGGGGTTGAGAGCTCTGACACCATCGACAACATTATAGACCATGATTTGGAGAGCACCTCCCTGGTGGCATGCAATTCCCCATGAAGATTGGCAACCCACGAATCCACGTGGGATCAGAAGACGAGGACCCCTGGCAAGAGCCTTGCTGGGGACGGTCCCAAGGCCCCCGACAAGCCTTGCCCGGGACGATCGCTGGACCACGGCCAGACCCGCGCCTGGCAAGGTTTCGCCACCTCACCACCACTCCAATGCGACGATAGGCTTGCAGCTAAGCAGGCGCCTGCGTGGCGGCATGCAGAACTTCGTGGAAACCTACCATTTTGCCGGCACAACACTTGGCCAGCGTGGCGCTGCATGCCTCGTCGGCCCGGACGCATGGCGAGGCGAGGAGGAGCGGTGAAGGATGAGATGGCCTTTGTTGTCGTCCCCAATAAAGCGAGGACACGTAGGCAACGGATTAAATGTGCTTGTCCTACATTGATCGAGCGATAAGCTCGTACCACTGTAGCTTGCCACCTCCTGTGTGCCACTATGGCAACCCCTTTGTGTATAAAAGGAGGCCCAAGGCGCACAGAGAGAGGATTCATACTTTTGGACAATGCATGCATTGTAGCTAGTTCAAGAGCCCAAGAATACACACATAACCAGATAAAGCAGGACTAGGGTATTACGCACCTTCGCGGCCCGAACCTGGATAAAAATCCTCTGTGTGCTAACGACTCGACCTGCTCTTCGTGCAACTAATCCCCCGCCGAACATAGAAGGGATCCTTGTGACCCCATAGGTGATCGGATTTCCCCGACATCTTTGGCACGCTAGGTAGGGGGAATTAGTTGTGAGAATCTGGTCGTAGTTAGTACAGTGGCTTCTTCGTGGCCATGGCTCCGAAGAAGAAGGCGAGCGGCGGCACCTATGGCCGCAACGATGATCCACGCAACAACAAAAAGCTAAGTTATCTGATACATCTCCGTCGTATCTAATTTTCCAAACACTTTTGCCCTTGTTTTTGGACTCTAACTTGTATGATTTGAATGGAACTAACCCGTACTGACGCTGTTTTCAGCAAAATTGCCATGGGGTTATTTTTGTGCAGAAATAAAAGTTCTCGGAATGACCTAAAAATCCACGGAGCAACTTTTTAGAATTAATAAAAAATATTGGCGAAAGAATCATTGTCAAGGGCCCCACACCCTGTCCACGAGGGTGGGGGCGCGCCCCGTGATACGTCTCCATCGTATCTATAATTTTTGATTGTTCCATGCCAATATTTTACAACTTTCATATACTTTTGGCAACTTTTTATATTATCTTTGGGACTAACATATTGATCCAGTGCCCATTGCCAGTTCCTGTTTGTTCCATGTTTTATGTGTCGCAGAAACCCAATATCAAACGGATTCCAAATGGGATAAAAACGGATGGAGATCATTTTTGGAATATTTGTGAATTTTGGGAAGAAAAACCAACGCGAGATGGTGCCCGAGGGGGCCACGAGGTAGGGGGCGCCCCCAATAGGGGCAGACGCGCCCCTGACCCTCGTGGGCACCCCGTAAGGTGGTTGATGCTCTTCTTTGGCCACAAGAAAGCTAGTTTTTGAAAAACTATCTGGGTGAAGGTTTCAATCCAATCGGAGTTACGGATCCCCGGATATAAAAAACGGTGCTAGGGCAGAATCTGAGAATGCAGAAACAGAGAGAGACAGAGAGACAGATCTAATCTCGGAGGAGCTCTCGCCCCTCCCAAGCCATGGAGGACATGGACCAGAGGGGAAACCCTTCTCCCATAGGGAGAAGGTCAAGGAAGAAGAAGAAGAAGGGGGGCTCTCTCACCCTTGCTTCAGGTGGCGCCGGAACACCGCCGGGGCCATCATCATCACCGCGATCTACACCAACAACTTCACCGCCCTCATCACCAACTCCTCCCCTCTATGCAGCGGTGTAACCTCTCTTTTACCCGCTGCAATCTCTACTTAAACATGGTGCTCAACGCTATATATTATTTCCCAATGATGTATGGCTATCCTATGATGTTTGAGTAGATCCGTTTTGTCCTATGGGTTAATTGATTATCGTGATTGGTTTGAGTTGCATGTTTCATTATTGGTGTTGTCCTATGGTGCTCTCCGCGTCGCGCAAGCGTGAGGGATTCCCGCTATAGGGTGTTGCAATATGTTCATGATTCGCTTATAGTGGGTTGCTTGAGTGACAGAAGCATAAACCCGAGTAAGGGGGTTGTGGCGTATGGGATAAAGGGGACTTGATGCTTTAATGCTATGGTTGGGTTTTACCTTAATGATCTTTAGTAGTTGCGGATGCTTGCTAGAGTTCCAATCATAAGTGCATATGATCCAAGAAGAGAAAGTATTTAGCTTATGCCTCTCCCTCAAATAAAATTGCAATAGTGATTACCGGTCTAGTTATCGATTGCCTAGGGACAAATAACTTTCTTGTGACAAAAAGTTCTCTACTAAAACTAACTTAGTTGTGTCTTCATCTAAACAGCCCCTACTTTTTATTTACATGCTCTTTATTATCTTGCAAACCTATCCTATCACACCTACAAAGTACTTCTAGTTACATACTTGTTCTAGGTAAAGCGAACGTTAAGCGTGCGTAGAGTTGTATCGGTGGTCGATAGAACTTGAGGGAATATTTGTTCTACCTTTAGCTCCTCGTTGGGTTCGACACTCTTACTTATCGAAAGAGGCTACAATTGATCCCCTACACTTGTGGGTTATCACCCCCTCCCCTAGGGCACGCCCCCTGCCTCGTGGGCCCCCTCGATGTCCACCGACCTCAACTCCAACTCCATATATTTGCTTTCGCGGAGAAAAAAACCAGTGAGAAAGTTTCATCGCATTTTACAATACGGAGATGCCGCCAAGCCCTAATCTCTCTCAGGAGGGCTGATCTGGAGTCCGTTCGGGGCTCCGGAGAGAGGGATTCGTCACCGTCATCATCATCAACCATCCTCCATCACCAATTTCATGATGCTCACCGCCGTGCATGAGTAATTCCATCTTAGGCTTGCTGGACGGTGATGGGTTGGATGAGATTTACCATGTAATCAAGTTAGTTTTATTAGGGTTTGATCCCTAGTATCCACTATGTTCTGAGATTGATGTTGCTATGGCTTTGCTATGCTTAATGCTTGTTACTAGGGCATGAGTTCCATGATTTCAGATCTGAACCTATTATGTTTTCATGAATATATGTGAGTTCTTGATCCGATCTTGCAATTCTCTAGGCACCTATTGTGTGTTATGATCTGACAACCCCGAAGTAACAATAATCGGGATACTTCTCGGTGATGACCGTAGTTTGAGGAGTTCATGTATTCACTAAGTGATAATGCTTTGGTCCGGTACTCTATTAAAAGGAGGCCTTAATATCCCTTAGTTTCCATTAGGACCCCGCTACCACGGGAGGGTAGGACAAAATATGTCATGCAAGTACTTTTCCATAAGCACGTATGATTATTCGGAATACATGCCTACATTACATTGATGAACTGGAGCTAGTTCTGTGTCACCCTATGTTATAACTATTACATGAGGAATCGCATCCGACATAATTATCCATCACTGGTCCAATGCCTACGAGCTTTTCACATATTGTGCTTTGCTTATTTACTTTACCGTTGCTACTATTACAATTACTACCAAACTGCTACTGTTACTTTTGCTACCATTACCGTTACTTCCATACTACTTTGCTACTAAATACTTAGTTGCAGATACTAAGTTATCCAGGTGTGGTTGAATTGACAACTCAACTGCTAATACTTGAGAATATTCTTTGGCTCCCCTTGTGTCGAATCAATAAATTTGGGTTGAATACTCTACCCTTGAAAACTGTTGCGATCCCCTATACTTGTGGGTTATCATTATCTCAACTTTGAGCAATTCTTCCTTTTTTGTGAGGTTATCCCCCTCGATGGTTTCGGTCCTTGTATGGAGAACCTGCTCGCAAAAGGAACATTGCCATGATTGGCAGCGCCCCTGTTCTATTTCGAGTCCGCTCAATAGTTCGGGTGCTGCGCTCTGCTAAGAACGGTGGGGTACCTTGTCGTAATCAACAGCGCCCCTGTTCTGCCTCGAGTCTGCTCGACAGTCCAGGTGACTGCGCCAAGAGCGGCATGGTAGCCTGTTGGTGTCAACACCCTCCGCAGGCTGCTAAAGATCCGTCCTTCTAGAGCCTACAGCAAGGGGTGCATGTGCCGGCAGGCCTATCCAGCTAAGCGTAGGGTGCCAAAAATACAAAGTTGAACTAGAACGGGAAGATAGCAGCAACCAGTTCAAAGGACAACAAAAGTTATATTACTTCAAAAGTTGCCGCGATTCTAACTTAAGATAATATGTCTTGGGTACGAACTCGCAGCAACTACAAGGAGAGAAGCAGTTAATCCCGGCGTTGGCCCTCCAGCCTCGCGACTCCGCTGACACAACTAATGATGGGCTCAATGTGCTCCTCGAGCGCCTGACGGTCGACATCCTCTGGCAAGCTATCGAGCGCCTGAGCAAAGTCGACGTCGGGGTTCCAGTGCGCCACCCTGGTGGACTGGAGCAGCTTTAGGGCGGCGAGGACACTCTCGAAGAACTCGGACATCTTGGCGCTCTCGGCCACTCTTGCCTTGTGGGAGAACCTGAAGTTTGGCATGCCCATGGCAGCCAGCTACGTGGTAATCTGCTCCGTGACATCCACAAGGTGGCTGGTCCAAAGCTTCATGGTCTCCACAAGCTCGTTGTGGGAAGAGGCGGCAGTCTTCAGCAGCAGTTGTTCATCCGCAAGATCCTTGGCTAGGATTTGCTCACGGGCTTTGGACTCCGGGAGCATCTTCTCCTGGCTATCCAGCTTCAACTTCAGGTTGTCGATGGACTTGTTGGCCTTGGAGAGCAGCTTGGTTTTGTCAGATATGGTGGTCTGCATCACCGCCAGGTCATAGAGAGTCTTCTCTCTGTCACCCTTGAGAATGAAGATCTCTTGGGTGAGCTTGGCCAGGTCCGCTTCCAGCTTTTCCACCTTGCCGGCCAGCTTAGCCCTGGTGGCCTCTGCCGCTTCAGCACGGTTGACGACCTCCTTCAGCTTGCAGGCGTGGTCAAGGGCCAGAGCATTGAGCGCCTCCTGGTGCTTCTGCGCCAGGTCTTGACTCCGCTCTGCAATGAGCCTCTCGATCTCCTCGTCCTTGGTGCGAAGCGTGGCGGCAAGCACAGCTTCATGAGAGACCAAGTCCTCCTCCTGGACATCAAGCGAGATGCGGCACTGCGTCTGATCGGACTCGTCCTTGGCAGCCTTGGCCTTTGTGACCTCCTGCGCCTTGTCAAAATCAGCCTGCTTCAAGAGGAGGTCCCGCTCGTGCTCGCTCAGCTGGATTTGGGAGGCGCTCAAATCCTCCCAAGATCCGTCAATCCAGGTTTTCATCTAGGCAACGCGCTCCAGGAAGTGCACCTTAGCCTTGTCCACAGCCGCCATTCTGGAGTCCACCTTCTCTTGACGAGCCCGATGGAGAGCCTGGAGCTTGTGGAAGTTAGCGCCTATGGCTTGAAGGAGTTGGTCCTCCTTGGAGACGCCACTGCTGATGCTTGGTTCATCAACAACCTGGAGCTCGGCAACAGTGAGGATCTCCTCATCAAATACCTCCCCCTCGATTGGCGCTCTGGTGTCTACCGCTCCTGGGATGCTGATGAAGAGGTCATCCCCAACCTTCAAATACCTGCTCAGGGCAGGGGCTAAGGAGGAGGAGGGTTGGTCATTGACCACCTCCTTCCTGGCAGGATCCTTGGTGGCCTCTCCAGTGGTGGCCTCACCGGTCTCTCCGGCAGGCCCCGTGGTGGCCTCCTTGGCAGCAGCCTTGCCGGCTCCTCCGGCAGGCTCCTCAGCCACCTTCTCCCTGGCAGGATCCTTGCCGGCCTCCCCGGCAAGCCCCGCGTCAGCCTCCTCTGTGGGCCCCTTGGCGGCCTCCTCAGCAACAATGGTGGTGGCCTCGGCCTCAGCATCCCTGGCGATCTCCATGATCACAGTGTCGACGTCCTCCCGGTCCGTCCAGGGAGGATCTGAAGCCAAGGAAGGGAGAAAGGCAAAATCAAAATCAGAAAAGTTCAAACAGAGAGAAGGGAAGAAGTCAAAACAGTAGATAGCAAGGAGAAGAAGGCGTGTACTTACCCGCGGCAGGTGGGGAGGATGCATCCCCCTCCCCGGCAACATCTGTTGCCGGGACGGAGTCACCAGCGCCTGTGCCCGCCTCCACCTCCTCTGAGTGCAAGGGCTCGTTAGTAGGTGCCCTTGCCAGGGACGCCCCTTTGGTCGGCGTAGTTGATGGGGGCGACGTGTTGGGGGCGTCAATTAGGGGCTCCTCCTGCTGCTGTTCCCCTCCTGCAGTCCCGGCAAGATCACCAATAAGAAGACATGCCGCAACACCCGCCAACAAGAGATGAGTGATAAACTTACGTTGGGTGCTGGAATGGGAGCTGTGCTGGGGGCTGGACTCGGGGCTGGTGGAGATCATCCCCGGCGCACGAGGGGTGCTTGCTGGGGGCTTAGTGCTCGTCGAGGCCCTAGCCCTTTTCACCCTCTGGGCCAGCGTCACCGCGTCACTTCAGCAATGAAGTCAGATCAAGATAAAGAAATTCAAGTAAGGAGTCAGAGGATAGATGGGGGAAACAGAGCGCATACTCGTCCTCCTCTTCTTCTTCCCTCCTCTTCTTCCTCGGGCTGAACGACCCAAGGTCATATTTGGCCGTTGGGACGGGACCTGCCAGGGAAGGAGACAGAGTGCTTACGTGCCCAGCCACAGGAGAAGCAGCGGCTCGTCTGCTCGAGGAGGAAGAAGTAGAGTTGCGTCTGGTCGAGGAGGAGGCAGCAGTTGCGGCCCTCTTCGCCGTTGCGTCCGCCTCTAGTACCTCCGCGGTTGCGTGCCTCGTCTGACGCAAGGGCTCCGCCTGAGCCCCTTGCCGCTGCGCAGCCTTGCTGGGGCAGACTGGCTCGTTGGAGCCGGCCCATCGCAAGACGCGCCTCTTCTTCGGGGCCGAGGGCTCATCCGCCTCGGGCGCCTTCCCAGCTGACTCGTCGGATGCCTCCGCGGCAAAGGGAGCCCCGACACTAGCACCATTGGTCTCTCTCGAGGGCCCCACCCACTTGAGGAATCTTTGCTCCTCTTTGGCCTCCTCGGCCTCATCCTCCACGGCACCGCAGCTGCCGGCCTCCGCGGCAAGGTCCGCCTCCTTCGCCCTGGTGGCAATATACGCCAGCTCTTCATTGGTGGTGGCTCGGATGAGCTCTGGCTCGTTGCGAACAGTACCTTTCGACAAGTTATCGAAGAACTGTTGCACCAACTCTACCGTCGGCTCGGCCCAGGTTGGATCCAGGCCATGGGCGTTGAAGGCGGGCATCGTGGCAATAATCTCGGTCTGGCAAGAGTTATTGCTCATTGGATGCACCCATGTCGACAACCTGAATGGGTGGCCGGTCTTGCCGGCCTTTGCAGCCTCTTGAGATGAAAGAGCCTCTGGCAGACGGATGCGTGCTGCATCACCGTGAAATTGTGCTTCAAGCCAGGGCGGAGCCTCATGATATCCGCCGCATTCCTGAAATCCCAAGCCGACCTCCCCTTCTAATGCAAGGGAGAAATACAGCAACTGATGAAGTCGGCTTCGACCATCTCCGGCGTGAGGCTAGCAGAGACGAGGCGGAGGATCCTAGTGGTGGCGACCGTGAGCTTCGCATCGTTGGGATCGAAGTCGCTCTAGTCGTCGCCGCGGACCGGCGGCCTCCAACGGACCTCGCAGAAATGCCGTGGGTCCTTCTCCACAATCCAGCACCAGTGGCCCCGCCATTCATCCCATCGCTCCTTTTGGAAGCCTTTCGGGTATGCACCCTTGCACAGAGGCCTCGGGATCCAAGCGACGGAGCCAGAGATGGCGTCCCCTTGCTGAACCCGGGGGAAGAAATAGTGGTGGAAGAGCGCCGTGCCGGGGTAGAATCCGGTGAAGCCCTCGCAGAGATGGGCGAAAAGGGCCATGCACGCCACCACATTCGGCGTGAAGTCCAGGAGATGGAAGACGTAGGTGCGCATGATGTCGTTGAAGAAATCTGAGAAAGGAGGACAGAGGTCGCATGAGAAGTAGTCAACGAAGACAGGATAAATATTCGGGTCGGCCTCGGCGAAGGGAGCAGGGATGATCTTGGTGGCGGGATCCTGATAACCCACAAGTGTAGGTTATCAATTGTAGCCTCTTTTGGTAAGTAAGAGTGTCGAACACAACGAGGAGCTAAAGGCAGAACAAATATTCCCTCAAGTTCTATCGACCACCGATACAACTCTATGCACGCTTGACGTTCGCGTTAACTAGAACAAGTATGAAACTAGAAGGACTTTGTAGGTATTGTTGGATAGGTTTGCAAGATAACAAAGAGCACGTAAATAAAAAGTAGGGGCTGTTTAGATGAAGAAGCAATAAAGTTAGTTTTAGTAGAGAGCTTTTTGTCACGAGAAAGTTATTTGTCCCTAGGCAATCGATAACTAAACCGGTAATCACTATTGCAATTTTATTTGAGGGAGAGGCATAAGCTAACATACTTTCTCTTCTTGGATCATATGCACTTATGATTGGAACTCTAGCAAACATCCGCAACTACTGAAGATCATTAAGGTAAAACCCAACCATAGCATTAAAGCATCAAGTCCCCTTTATCCCATACGCCACAACCCCCTTACTTGGGTTTATGCTTCTGTCACTCAAGCAACCCACTATAAGCGAATCATGAACATATTGCAACACCCTACAGCGGTAATCCCTCACGCTTGCGCGACACAGAGGGCACAATAGGACAGCACCAATAATAAAACATGCAACTTAAACCAATCATGATCATCAATTAAACCAATAGGACAAAACGGATCTACTCAAACATCATAAGATAGCCATACATCATTGGGAAATAATATATAGTGTTGAGCACCATGTTTAAGTAGAGATTACAGCGGGTAAAAGAGAGGTTACACTACTGCATAGAGGGGGGAAGAATTGGTGATGAGGGCGGCAAAGTTCTTGGCGTAGATCATGGTGATGATGATGGCCCCCGGCGGCGTTCCGGTGCCACCGGAAGCAAGGGGGAGAGAGCTCCCCTTCTTATTCTTCCTTGACCTTCTCTCTAGATGGGGGAAGGGTTTCCCCTCTGGTCCTTGGCTCCCATGGTATGGGAGGGGCGAGAGCCCCTCCGAGATTGGATCTATCTCTCTGTCTCTCTCTGTTTCTGCATTCTCAGTTTCTGCCCTTTCACTGTTTCTTATATATCCGTAGATCCGTAACACCGATTGGATTGAAACCTTCGCCCAGATTTTTCTCCCAAAATTAGCTTTCTTGCGGCAAAAGAAGATCATCAACTACCTTACAGGGTGCCCACGAGGGTCAGGGGCGCGCCCCCTACCTCGTGGCCTCCTCGGGCACCTCTCGCGTTGATTTTTCTTCCGGAAAATCACAAATATTGCAAAAATATTCTCCGTCCGTTTTTGCCCCGTTTGGACTCCATTTGATATGGGGTTTCTGCGAAACATAAAACATGCAACAAACAGGAACTGGCACTGGGCACTGGATCAATATGTTAGTCCCAAAAATAGTATAAAAAGTTGCCAAAAGTATATGAAAGTTGAATAATATTGGCATGGAACAATCAAAAATTATAGATACGATGGAGACGTATCAGCATCCCCAATCTTAATTCCTGCTAGTCCTCGAGTAGGTAAATGATACAAAAGATAATTTTTGATGTGGAATGCTACCTAGCATAATGTTGATCATATATCTAATCGTGACATGAATATTAAGACACGAGTGATTCAAAGCAATAGTCTATCATTTGACATAAGAACAATAATACTTCGAGCGTACTAATAAAGCAATCATGTCTTTTCAAAACAACATGGCCAAAGAAAGTTATCCCTACAAAATCATATAATCTGGCTATGCTCCATCTTCATCACACAAAATATTCAAATCATGCACAACCCCGATGACAAGCCAAGCATTTGTTTCATACTTTTGACATTCTCAAACGTTTTCAACTTTCACGCAATACATGAGCGTGAGCCATGTATATAGCACTATAGGTGGAGTAGAGTATGATGGTGGAGGTTGTGTGGAGAACACAAAAAGGGAGAAAGTCTCACATCAATGCGGCTAATCAACGGGCTATGGAGATGCCATCAATTGATGTCAATGCGAGGAGTAGGGACTGCCATGCAACGGATGCACTAAGAGCTATAAGTGTATGAAAGCTCAAACTGGAAACTGAGTGGGTGTGCATCCAACTTGCTTTCTCATGAAGACCTCGGGCATTTGAGGAAGCCCATCATGGGAATATACAAGCCAAGTTCTATAATGAAAATTCCCACTAGTATATGAAAGTGATAACTCAAGAGACTCTCTATATGAAGAACATGGTGCTACTTTGAAGCACAAGTGTGGTAAAAGGATAGTAACATTGCCCCCTTTTTTTCTTTTTTTCTTTTTTCTTTTTGCGGGCTTCTTTGGCCCCCTTTTTTATACACATATATTTTTTATATTTTTTTATAGGGCAATGCTCTATAATGATGATCATCACACTTTTATTTACTTACAACCCAATATTACAACTCGATACTAGAATAAAGATATGACTCTATATGAATGCCTCCGGTGGTGTACCGGGATGTGCAATGATCTAGCATAGCAAAGATATCAAAAAACGGACAAGCCATGAAAACATCATGCTAGCTATCTTACGATCATGCAAGGAAATATGAAAATGAATGCTCAAGTCATGTATTTGATGATGATGGAAGTTGCATGGCAATATATCTCAGAATGGCTATGGAAATGCCATGATAGATAGGTATGGTGGCTGTTTTGAGGAAGATATAAGGAGGCTTATGGGCGATAGAGCGTATCGTATCACAAGGTTTGGATGCACCGGCAAAGTTTGCACCAACTCTCGAGGTGAGATAGGGCAACGCATGGTACCGAAGAGGCTAGCAATGATGGAAGGGTGAGAGTGCATATAATCCATGGACTCAACATTAGTCATAAAGAACTCACATACTTATTGCAAAAATCTATTAGTCATCGAAACAAAGTACTATGTGCATGCTCCTAGGGGGATAGATTGGTAGGAAAAGACCATTGCTCGTCCCCGGCCGCCACTTATAAGGAAGACAATCAATAAATACCTCATGCTCCAACTTCGTTACATAACGGTTCACCATACGTGCATACTACGGGAATCACAAACTTCAACACAAGTATTTCTACAATCCACAACTACCCACTAGCATGACTCTAATATCACCATCTTTATATCGCAAAACTATTGCAAGGAATCAAACATATCATATTCAGCGATCTACAAGTTTATCTGGGATTTTATGACTAAGCATGTGAATGACCAATTCCTGTCATCTCTCTAAATAGATATAAGTGAAGCAAGAGAGTTTAATACTTTCTACAAAATATATGCCCATGCTCTAATAAATATAAGTGAAGCAAAAGAGCATTCTACAAATGGCGGTTTTCTATGTGAAGAGAAACAGGCAATCCAAACCTCAAATGATATAAGTGAAGCACGTGAAGCATTCTATAAAGCGATACTCAAAAGATATAGGTGAAGTGGAATGAGCATTCTAAAAATCAACCATGTACTATCTCATACCAGCATGGTGCATAAAAGAAAAGTGAAAACTAAATGCAAAATACGCTCCAAGACTTGCACATATCACATGAACGAAACGAATCCGAAAACATACCGATACTTGTTGAAGAAAGAGGGGATGCCTTCCAGGGCATCCCCAAGCTTAGACACTTGAGTCTCCTTGAATATTTACTTGGGGTGCCTTGGGCATCCCCAAGCTTGAGCTCTTGCCTCTCTTCTTTTTCCTCATATCGAGACCTCCTCGATCAAACACTTCATCCACACAAAACTTCAACAGAAAACTCGGTAAGATCCGTTAGTATAATAAAGCAAATCACTACTCTAAGTACTATTGCAAACCAATTCATATTTTGTTTTTGCATTATATCTACTGTAATATAACTTTTCCATGGCTTAATCCACTGATAGAAATTGATAGTTTCATCAAAACAAGCAAACTATGCATCAAAAACAGAATCTGTCAAAAACAGAACAATCTGTAGCAATCTGAACATTCACCATACTTCTGGTATCCCAAAAATTCTACCAAAATTAGGGAAAATAAAAAATTTGTACAGAAAGACAATGCAAAAAGTTTCAGAACCGTTTGACTTTCCAGTATAAAATCGCGCACTACAGCCAAAGTTTCTGTCCTGCACCGTACAAACCAACAAGCATTGTAAACATCCTAAAGGCAAACCTTGGCACATTGTTTTTATAATACAATGGAATTGTACAAGGGGATAGTTATTTTTGATGAAAAGTTTCTGTAATTAAGATTCACAAAGTTTCCGTGAGCATGAACAAAGTTCAAGGAACTCTCCCACTTAAACAATGCTTGTCTCTCTCACTTTCACTTTCCTTTTTGAAAAGTTTTGGGTTCCCCTCTTTTTTTTAGACTATATAAAAGCACTCAATAGAAATAAATGACTCTCTAAAACTTCCACGTTGTCTCCCTGGCAGCGCTTTCTTTAAAGCCATTAAGCTAGGCATATAGTGCTCAAGTAATGAATCCACCCGGATCCCAAGGTATATCAAAGCCAATTTTAATTAACAATGATTTGTAATTTAGTAGTGAGCACAAAGTAACATATATCAAGCAACAACGAAGTCTAACTCTCTTCCTATGCATCAGCATGTCATAAAAGAACAATTCATGCACACCAAGTAAAGGCCAATGCATAGTATAATCAGTTTCTTGCAATTTTTTATCATATTGGAAACATAGAGAGGTGGAGATATAGTTCCTATCTCATAATAATTGCAAGTAGTAGCAGCAAGCACATGCATATTATATCTATCAAAATCATCATGTGCAACGCTAAAATGCAACCCATCAATATAATCCTTTATAAGCACAAACTTCTCCGATATAGTGTAGTTTGGAGAATTCATAAAGATAATAGGACTATCATGCGTGGGTGCAATAGAAACAATTTCATGTTTAACATATGGAACTATAGCAAGTTCATCTCCATAAGCATAATTCATATTGGCATCTTGGCCACAAGCATAGCAAGCATCATCAAAAAGGGGTATTTCAAGAGAATCAACGGGATCATAACAATCATCATAGCAATCATCCTTCGGTAAGCACGAAGGGGAATTAAATAATGTATGAGTTGAAGAGTTACTCTCATTACAAGGTGGCACGGGTAGCTAATCCGCTCTTCCTCCTTTTGTTCTTCACTCTCCTCATTATCTTTTTCATCCAATGAGATCACGGTTTCATCAATTTCTTCTTCCATAGACTCCTGCAAAATATTAGTCTCTTCTTGGATAGCGGAGACTTCCTCAATAAATGCATCAATATCGGCATTATGTTCATAATTCTCATAGCAATATCTAAGTATAGCAAAATTTTCAGGTCTGTAAACAGCATCTTCAAGATTTTCACACATTTTAAATAAAGATTCAATCTCATAAGCACCCATAAAAGCAACGAATTCTTCTATTTGTTCCACATCATAGTAATCATATATACCATTAGCATAAGAAGCCAAGGTTTTATTTTCATTAAATCTGCATGAAAAGGAAAGGTGTGGAGCTTTCATCCTAGAGCAACAAGTATAATCATATCTCAAGCATAGTTCCCGAGCATACCAATGCAACATATGAATTTGATCCCATAATAGTTTCCCTTTTGTGTCAAGCGATAATCCCTAAAATATTCACGTTGATCCAACGTGTCTCCCATAACATAATTGAATGGGGTTTTCTCAGGATTATCAAAGTAGTACATAATATTTTTCACATAACCAGCATCGAGGGTTCTAGGAGGTTCCCCATCTCCATGAGTAGCAAGTACACCTAATTGTTTTTTGGTATTTCATGCTCCATATCCATAACTAAAGATAGAGAACAACTTAGAACAACAAATAAAAAAATACTTAGTGATAAAGCAAACAAGCACACACAAGAATATTCACCCCACGCTATGACTCCCCGGCAACGGTGCCAGAAAAAGGTCTTGATAACCCACAAGTGTGGGGGATCAATTGTAGCCTCTTCCGAAGATTAAGAGTGTCGAACCCAACGAGGAGCTAGAGGAAGAACAAATATTCCCTCAAATTCTATTGACCATCAGTACAACTCTACGCACGCTTGACATTCGCTTTACCTAGAAGGACTTTGTAGGTATTGTTGGATAGGTTTGCAAGATAATAAAGAGCACGTAAATAAAAAGTAGGGGCTGTTTAGATGAAGAAGCAATAAAGTTAGTTTTAGTAGAGAGCTTTTTGTCACGAGAAAGTTATTTGTCCCTAGGCAATCGATAACTAAACCGGCAATCACTATTGCAATTTTATTTGAGGGAGAGGCATAAGCTAACATACTTTCTCTTCTTGGATCATATGCACCTATGATTGGAACTCTAGCAAGCATTCGCAACTACTAAAGATCATTAAGGTACAACCCAACCATAGCATTAAAGCATCAAGTCCCCTTTATCCCATACGCCACAACCCCCTTACTCGGGTTTATGCTTCTATCACTCAAGCAACCCACTATAAGCGAATCATGAACATATTGCAACACCCTACAGCGGTAATCGCTCACGCTTGCATGACATGGAGGGCACAATCGGACATCACCAATAATAAAACATGCAACTCAAACCAATCACGATCATCAATTAACCCATAGGACAAAACGGATCTACTCAAACATCATAAGATAGCCATACATCATTGGGAAAATAATATATAGCATTGAGCACCATGTTTAAGTAGAGACTACAGTGGGTAAAAGAGAGGTTACACCGCTGCATAGAGGGGGGAAGAGTTCGTGATGAGGGCGGCGAAGTTGTTGGTGTAGATTGCGGTGATGATGATGGCCCCTGGCGGTGTTCCGGTGCCACCGGAAGCAAGGGGGACAGACCCCCCTTCTTCCTCTTCTTCTTCCTTGACCTTCTCCCTAGATGGGAGAAGGGTTTCCCCTCTGGTCCTTGGCTCACATGGCGTGGGAGGGGCGGGAGCCCCTCCAAGATTGGATCTGTCTCTCTGTCTCTCTCCGTTTCTGCGTTCTCAGATTCTGCCCTTTCACCGTTTCTTATATATCCGGAGATCCGTAACTCCGATTGGATTGAAACCTTCGCCCAGATTTTTCTCCGAAAATTAGCTTTCTTGCAATAAAAGAAGAGCATCAACCGCCTTATGGATGACCACAAGGGTTAGGGGCGTGCCCCCTGCCTCGTGGCCTCCTCGTGCACCGTCTCGCATTGATTTTTCTTCTAGAAAATCACAAATATTCCAAAAATATTCTCCGTCCGTTTTTATCCCGTTTGGACTCCGTTTGATATGGGGTTTCTGCGAAACATAAAACATGCAACAAACAGGAACTAGCACTGGGCAGTAGATCAATATGTTAGTCCCAAAACTAGTATAAAAACTTGCCAAAAGTATATGAAAGTTGAATAATATTGGCATGGAACAATAAAAACTATAGATACGACGGAGACGTATCAGATGCCCCGTCATCTCCTTCCCCCACAAGCACAAGAACTGGTCCTTGAGCGTGAGCACGTCAATCGCCAGAGGGAAGAGGGTGTGTTCCTTCCGCATCTTCACCAGCTCACTCTCTGGCACCTCCTTCCCCGCAGCGGCCTTGACCGCTTTCTTTCCCTTGCTGGCCTTGGGCGCCATGGCGGCTGTGGAGGAGCAAAGGATCGAGGGGCAATGGAGGCGTGGCGGCGGCGAGCAAAGGCGCGGAGCTCTGGTTTGGATTTGGGGAAGAAAAGGGGAACGACGGTTCCGAGATTGGGAGAAGTAGAGAAGGTAAATGAGCAGTGCCCCTGCGGTTTTTTTTTCCTTTTTATGGTGAAGGCACGGGCCAACTCTTTACCATTTACTGTGGGGTGACGCATGCGTGCCACGCCCATTCCACGCACGACCCCCATATCACGCACACGACGCGGGTCGTGGGGAAGCGCAAACTAATAGAGAGATCATGGCGGTTTGCCTCCGCCACGCCCTCCCGCGCACTACTTTGGGACTGGCCCAACTACGCCTTGCGCTTATGTGTGACCCAAGCCCGGGGGCTCCTCTCGGTGTACAAAAGTGTGGGTACTTCTGTACCCTGTACTTGTGCACGGATGATCACAGCCACACCCCTGCAGCATGGCTCGGTGAAGCAGAGGAGGATGGAGGAAGCAAGACAGGAACAAGGGATATCAGAACAGACGCTCAAAGTGACAAGTAGCAGGAGGCTAGCAGGGCCACGCCCGGTAACGAGCCTTGCTGAGGCGACCTATGAAGGGCCCGGCAAGCTCTTTGTCGGGGCAGCTTACGAAGAGACCAGCAGGGCCACCACCCTTGGGGTTGAGAGCTCTTACACCATCGACAACGTTAAAGACCATGATTTAGAGAGCACCTGCCTAGTGGCATGCAATTCCCCATGAAGATTGGCAACCCACGAATCCACGTGGGATCAGAAGACGTCTTGCCGGTGATGATCCCAAGGCCCCCGGCAAGCCTTGCCGGGGACGATCGCTGGATCGCGGCCAGACCCGCGCCCGGCAAGGTTTCGCCACCTCACCACCACTCCAACGCGACAATAGGCTTGCCAGCTAAGCAGGCGCCTGCATGGCGGCATGCAGATCTTTGTGGAAGCCTACCATTTTGCCAGCACAGCAGCTGGTTAGCCAGCGTGGCACTGCATGCCTTATTGGCCCGGACGCGTGATGAGGCGAGGAGGAGCGGCGAAGGATGAGATGGCCTCTGTTGCCATCCCTAATAATGCGCTTGTCCTACGTTGATTGAGCGATAAGCTCGTATCACTGTAGCTTGCCACCTCCTGTGTGCCACTGTGGCAACCCCTTTGTGTATAAAAGGAGGCCCAAGGCGCACAGAGAGAGGATTCATACTTTTGGACAAAGCACGCATCGTTGCTAGTTCAAGAGCACAAGAACACACATATAACCAGATAAAGAAGGACTAGGGTATTACGCACCTTCCCGGCCCGAACCTGGATAAAAATCCTCTGTGTGCTAATGACTTGACCTGCTCTTCGTGCAACTAATCCCCCGCCAAATGTAGAAGGGATCCTTGTGACCCCATAGGTGATCGGATTTCCCCGACACACTTCTTCCACTTCTAGGTCGGAGACCACATGTAGTACTAGTGGTATGAACGATACAAAGTGCGACCCGGAGAGAAAGACACGTCTAGTTGGAAGGTCTTGGGCCATACACGTAAACAAATATAAAACCTAATATGTGCCTCCAATTAATATAGTAGTAGAGTATTTAGGCACGTACATCATAACATCACTGTGCATTGCACGTACAACATTTAGTGGTGTTAAGAGACAAATGCCTATATGCCACACATGTTCATACTATTTGTGCCTTTCTACTTCACTTACTGCGCTATATTACTCAGGTTTGTACGTCCACTCCTGAGTACATGTCCGTCTCGTAGTTCCAGTCCCACGTGTTCTTCATAGATGGAACGATCCATATTGGTGGGTAACGGGAGTCCATATCATCCCAACTTCTTAGTGTGGCTCCCCACGATGGAGACTCATCCAAACTATGGCCTGCCTCGACGCGGAGCAGTCGCTTCCCCCGGGAAGCGGCGCTCTCTCAATCGTCGCGCTGCTTCAAAGCCGACGCCAGTGAGAGGTCACCTCCGCTCTGGCTGGGCATTAATGCGGCACTAACGCTCCCAGGCGATGCTGGCCATTTCACGCGGGAAGGGCGCGCCGGCAAGGGAGTGGGTTTGGGTCGGCCAGGACGGTCAGATGTGGGCGTGGTGGTGGTATTGATTTTGAATCATTTCAGGTGTAGTACTGGTAGTTTGCAAAACTGCTCAATTAGTGCACTCAGTTTCCTAAGAAAATGTGGTAAAAACGTTACTTGCAATGCATGCATGTGTGACCAATATAAATGACCAATAAAAAACTAGTACATGCACGCAACGATTTAATGGACATTGTAATCTCAACATGTGATGGGGAGCTCTAAATCTGAATTTGAAACTTATAAAATGAAAAATTTCAAAACAAATAAACTGGAAGAGAGGGAGTATCCAGTAGGACACCCCATACGAAACAAGTCCCCTGTTTTGTCACTGCGAAGATGCAGTTAGAAAGGAGCACAGCGTCTTTGTACTCGTAGGACAACAAATCGGCCGCAAAGAGCATGGTCCACCTTTGACCGCCATGTGCAGGGTTCGTGAAAACAATCGCGATGTCGAACACCGTGATGAGAGTGTAATTTTGGTTGGTGGACGACCTTATTGGGGCTTCCGGGATTGCTATCTGCTTCAATCTCACCGTGGTTTCATCGTACTAATTCAGGTGATGGCCCATTGCATGGCTGATCCCAATGTTGGACAAAGGTTCTATGGAACGGTGTCACTATTGTAAATGTTGTGCAAATTGAAGTTGGTACCCTCCCGTACATATGCAAGCCAATCTTCACTGGCACCAAGCCTAACCTGTGAAAGAGTGGGCAGTTGGGGAATTAGGAAATGGACACGGAAGTAGTCTTTAGAATGCATTTACTACGTGATCAAACTCATCACTTACCTGCTCATCAGACAAAATCCGAGTGCCCCTCAACATCGGCATATCAAGGGGCGTCAACTAGTAACTATGGTCACGCCGCGCTGGAGAGACCCCCAAGGAAACATCCTCGTGCATTACACGTAACATCAAGATGCATTTGTATGAGTAGTTTATCTTGTGAGAGAAAAGGATGAATGAGGGAAGGCCTTATTGGCAAATGTGGAGAGGGGTGTGGGTATCTTTTTTGCAAAATTGTCATTGTTTCCTTCCTATCCGTCAGATATAAATCGGACAACCTATACTACAGGATGGCAGGCACACCATCATCACCAACTTTGTTTTTTATAAAATAAGATAAGAAAGAGAAGAGTAGTAGAAGTAGTAGAAGAGAGATAGAGATAGATAGATAGATTATTATTATTATTATTATTATTATTATTATTATTATAAGAGTAGAGATAAAGATTTGGGAGCTGGCGGGCAGTTTGTTGTACGGCACGTTCGCGTCCGTCCACTAGCCCGGAATTAAAGCACGCATGACTGGGATTAGTTGTTTTCCGGGCGCATGGCACGGACTAGCGTACCTGGTCGCCCTTTTTTGAGCACGAAGTACATGTGTAACATGCGTGCATGCAAATCTTGCATGACCAAACCGTGCGAAGCGGAGCGGTAGGCTATCGAACTTTAGCCTGCATGTTGCAGCCATGTCATCCACACGCAACCTAAAGGCCAATTCATACTTCGCTAGACTATACTATACAACTATGCATTGTTTGGCACGAACATTCCTTGGAGCTCCTGCTGGAACTGGCGTACTCCACAACTCGCTTCCCTTCTCCTTCCTCTTCCACCTCCCGCGCACGTCCATGGAAAGCGACCGGTCAACCCTTATATAGGAGTGCTAGCACAAAAAGATGCATGGATGACCACTAAAATTTCGTTTCTCTTGTCCATGAAATAAATGTGGCGTGAAACTCAAAGTCCTTTAAGTCTGAATATAATGGAAGTCATCGTCCTCCTCCGGCTCCTATTCGCCCGCATTGTCGTCCTCCTGTTCTGGCTCCGCGACATCATTCTCCTCCTCTGGCTCCACGTGCCACTCCGCCTCCAATGCCTCCTCGTCCGGCTCCGGTTAGTCCGGACTCCGGAGGCAGGGCGGCGATCCGGGCTTCGCGCCGCCTCCAGATTAAAGCACCGCTCCAGTGGGAGTATGGCGTATGTCGTTACCTTCAGCCGGGCCATGGCTATCGGGCGACGGCGACCAGAGAAAAGGCGGCGGGAGGGGAATGAATGCAGCTACTATTTGGGTTCACCATCCGGCTTAAATAAATGTGCACCATCACGTGTACCCACGGGTGCACAAATTGTAACATACGGACCTGCTTAGGGGGCGTCATGTAACTGGTATGTGTGTGAGATTCTGAGAGACAGAGTGCATGTGTGCGACTCTACTCTTCGGACATGTACTCAACCTTTCGCATCGGGATATAAGTATAATGGTATTACACTTTAGCTAGTGATTTACGTGGCCATGTTAACGTGGTTGTGTAAAAATGTCACTTCCTGCTCGTGATTTGCATTATATAATTATGAGAAGTTTTCTAACTACTAAAGTAAAGTGGAATTTGTCCATGTTATACAAGTGTAAGTGCATCTAGTGCCACCCCTAGTTGGTTTTGGAGTATTGACGACAAACCTAGTTGAGGGACTAATGTGTTTGTGAGAATTGCAGGATAACACAGGAAGTAGTCCCTCCTTGATTCGGTTTACCTACCGGAGATGACCCCTAAAATGTGTGAAGACATTGAAGACAATGGTGGTCTGTGAAGATATTCACATTGAAGACTATGACACGAGAAGACATTGAGTGAAGACTATGGAGCGCGAAGACTTAGTTGTTTCGTTGTTTCCTTTTCTTCTTTGTTGAGTCATAGGAACCACCACACTGTTAAGTGGGGTCCAAGTGAACAAAGTCAGAGTGACTGAAGTGATGCTCAAACCAAATCCTATGTCTTCAAGCGAAGACAATGAGAGAAAATCTTATGCTGTGTCGGATAAGTCAGCTTTACTTGTAGCCCAAGTCAAGTTGTCGCGTGTGTTTGAAATCTGACCGTTGCGACACGTGTCAGTTCCTTAGTGACCCAGGGTCATTTCGGACAAATCCGGTCGGGTTGCCCAGTGGCTATAAATAGCCCACCCCCTACACCATAAATTGGTGGCTGCTTAGAGTTAGTACATGGCTTTTGTCGTTTGAGAGCAACCCACCGCCAAAGCTTTCGAGAGAGAATCCTTGCGAGGACAAAGCCCAAACCACCCAGAGCCCAAAGAGTGTTTGGCATCACTGAAGTCTTTCTGTCCGCGTGATCTGAAGACTTGTTACACTTGAGGACTGTGAATCCTCCAGCCGGTTAGGCGTCGCGTTCTGAGCATCCAAGAGCCATTGTGGATTGCCGGTGAACGAAGTCTGTGAAGGTTCGGAAGTCTACCTTGAAGACTTACCAGAGTGATTGGGCGGGGACTAAGTGTCCTTAGCTCAAGGGGAATAAGGTGAAGACGCGGTCTTCTGAGTTGAATCTCAGCCTCCCTAACCAGACGTACAGTTGTCACAGCAACTGGAACTGGTCGAACAAATCCCTGTCCTTCTGAAGCCACTGGTTCTATCTCTTACCTCTCTTTACTTACAGTTTGTCTTCGTGAAGTCATTGCCTGCTTGCATTATCTGTTTGACTTCACTGTGTGACTATCTGTTCTGATTGGCTTCATACTATCTTCCATCCTGATCTTTACTACCTAGCTGCTATTAGTCTTCGTGCTTTCACTCATTGAATACTTGACTATGGCTTGTCTAGTGTAGTCTACCTTCCGCTGTATTCGAATAGTGTTGTTTATATTGTTTGTCTTCAAAACTCCCATGTTTTGAAGACTTCCATAAAAATCGCCTATTCACCCCCCTCTAGTCGATAACTAGCCCTTTCAATTGGTATCAGAGCAAGGTACACCCTTGTTCTATGTGATTCGGTTTAACCACCTGGAGTTTAGCTATGTCGACTGCAGGGATAATCAAAGTCTCCGCTGTGTGCCCCATCCTCGATGGCACTGAATATACCTACTAGAAGAATAGGATGTGCATGCATCTTGAAGCCATTGATGTCGATCTATGGTATGTCATCAAGAACGGCGTTCCCAAGACAGGTGAAGGCGTCACCCCTACTGATGTCAAGAAGTTCATTAACTGGACTCTACTGCCAAGAACATCATCTGTGGTCACCTTACCAAAGGACAGTATGGCCGTGTGAGTGCTCTGGAAACGTCGAAGCTAGTCTGGGACTGGCTCTCCAAGGTCAATGAAGGCGTCTCAACTCAGCGAGATCAACGTATCAGTACTCTCCGCAACCTCTTCAACCGCTTCAAGAGACACGACAACGAGAATGTCCAGCTCACATTTGATCGCCTCACTGATATCACAAATGAGCTCCAAGCACTCGGCGCCACTGAGATCACGAAGCATGAGATAGTGAAGACACTACTGAGATCTCTTGACAGCTCATTTGACACCTTAGCCCTGATGATACAAGAACGCCCTGATTTCAAGACTCTCGATCCATCTGACATACTTGAGAGGCTCAACACACATGAGTACCAGCTATCTGAGAAACGAGATATCTATGGCCCCAACTATGGCCGAACTCGAGCTTTGAAGGCAAAGGCTGCTGCTTCCTCATCTGAAGAAGAATCTGACTGCAGTTCTGGTGATCCTGAAGACATTGGAAAGGAGCTTGCTATGCTTGTGAAGAAGTTCCAGAAATTCACCAAGAAGAAAGGCTTCAGAAAGTCTTCACGATCCAGCTCAAGGAATGATGAAGCTTCTGCCTATGATCACAAGAAGAGAACCTGTCACAAGTGCAAGAAACCTGGTCACTACATCTCTGAGTGTCCACAGTGGGACAATGAGAAGAAGAAGAAGAAGAGCAAAGAATATGATTCTGATGACAAGAAAAAGAAGAAATCCTCAAAGTCTTCTTCCAAGTCTTCTTCCAGATCTTCATCACACAAGAAGAGCTCATCTGGCAAGGCCCGTGCTTTTGTTGGCAAGGAAATGGATTCAGAGGAGGAGTCAGCTTCAGAGGAGGCGGAGGTGGAGTCTGAGGGGGAGTCTGACTCGGGTGTTGCGAGTCTGGCTCTAGCTACTGCCTACGTCGCCAAGTCCATCTTCAACACCGAAGACAATGGCTCCGTCACCAACACTGATGATAATGTCGAGGACGACTCGCCTCCCACCTACTGCTTCATGGCACGCGGTGCCAAGGTAAAATCACGCGATGCTTACTTTCAAACATCCAGTGAAGATGACTCTGATGGTGAATCCAAACCTAGTTACAAAACACTTGCTAAAATTGCAACTGAACAACAGAAAGCTATGGAACATACTCAAAAACTGTTAGACAAAAGCGATGACCTGTTGGACGCGGAAATGACCAAGTCTCAGTCCTTAATTGAAGACATAAAAAATCTTCATATTAAGTACCAGGAACTTGAAGGTCGACATGAATCGCTCACAACTTCTCATGAAAAGCTTTCCTATGATTATCTTCAAAGGAAGCAGGAACTTGAGAAATTGAGATCGGATCATGAAGATCTTCAAAAGGAAAATGAGTCACTTCACGCCCAACAGATCAGTCCCGCTCAGGAAGGATTTGAACCACCATGCCTAAAATGCATTGAGCGTGATAACGCTACTTCTGTTGCTGAATGTTCTACCGCTGCTACTGTTGCAATATCTTCAACTGCTGATGTGGTAACTAACCCCTCTGCTGAGGATACCACTACTATTGCTGATGAGAATGCCAGGTTGAAGACACTGCTTGAGACAGGGATGTACAAAAGTCTCAAAGGGCATCAGACACTGTGTGATGTCCTCAAAAAGCAGATTCTGAACCGAAACCCTAGGAAAGAGGGTGTTGGGTTCGAGAGGAAAATGAATGTTGATGGGTCGTACTGGAAGCCTGAGCAGTACCCCAAAACCACATGGGTTGCTGCAAAGGAACCTCCAGTTGATCCATCCACCTTATCTGGTTTCACTTGTGCTAACCCCATTATCATTGATGAATCCTTTGATGCAAACTATAAACTGTTTAAGAATCAGAATGGTGAAGTGTTTGCCAGGTATATTGGTACTAACTGCAGGAATGGGCCACCTTTGAAGAAGATATGGGTTCCCAAAAGTTGTCTTGAGAATCTTCCTGTGAATGTCATCATGACATCACCTGTGAAGAAGACAAACCCCATACCAAAGGCTTCATATGGTCCAAAAGCTTCATACAGACCGAGGACTCATCTGAGTCACCCTAACGTCAATGTTTTGCAGGGAAATCATACTCAGACCCATGAATATGAGCGTGTTTCTTCAAACCGCTATGTTCATAGAACAAAGAATTTTTCTGCTTATTCCTATGAGTATTATTCACCTCCTGCAAGGCTATTTACTAGGGATCCAAAGCCGAAATTCTCAGATGTTGCACTTAGACTCATTGCTTCTAAGCCACCCCTGAAAATGTGGGTGGTTAAGAAAACTTAACTCTCTTTTGCAGGGTAAGGTCTCCAGCCGGAAATCAAAGGCGTCCAAAACTAATGCTGGGGACCTTAAACATCTTGTGGGGCGCAAGATAAAATGCCCAAATGGTCTTACTATGTACTTCGTTCCAGGATTCCTTGATACTCACCCTATCTATCCTAACCAAGATCTGAATTTTCATGTTCCACTTGTTCGTCAAATGTTTATGCTTCACAACTCGCTTGGTGAAGCCTATCCCCCAAACTGCACTGTAGGCTACGACACCTCGTACTTCAGAATGGATTATGGACAGTGGATGCACTAACCACATGACGGGCGATCGAAGTCTTCTGATGGATTCAACGCTACGTCCATCAGACAAAAGTCACATCACATTTGCTGACACTGGTAAAAGCAAGGTATTGGGTCTAGGCAGAGTTGCTATATCAAGGGATCAGCACATGGATAAAGTGATGCTTGTTGAATCCCTTGGTTTCAACTTAATGTCTGTCTCAATGCTTTGTGACTTAAACATGATTGTGCTATTTGGAAAATATCGATGCCTTGTACTAATGGAATCTGACAAGTCTCTAGTCTTTGAAGGGTATCGGAAAGACGATCTATATATGGTAGATTTCTCAGCAGGACCACAGATGGCCGTATGTCTTCTAGCAAAGGCTTCAGAATGCTGGCTCTGGCATCGAAGGCTAGGGCATGCTGGCATGAAGAACTTGCACACTCTCGCGAAGAAGAAGCATGTCGTGGGCATCGAAGGCGTCAAGTTCAAGAAGGACCATCTATGTGGCGCCTGCGAAGCTGGAAAGATGACTAGGGCCAAGCATCCCTCGAAGACAATCATGACTACATCTCAACCCTTCGAGCTGCTTCACATGGATCTATTCGGCCCTACTCACTACTCTACTCTCAATGCTACTGCTTGCCTCTATGGCTTCGTAATTGTTGATGATTACTCTAGATATACTTGGGTGCACATAATTCCTCTACAAGACTGAAGTGCAGGATGTCTTCAGACGATTTGCCAATCGTGCCATGACGAACTATGGCGTCAAGATCAAGCACATCAGAAGCGACAATGGCACTGAGTTCAAGAACACTGGCCTCGACCTCTATCTGGATACACTTGGTATCACACATGAGTTCTCTGCTCCTTATACACCTCAGCAGAATGGCATCGCCGAGCGCAAGAACAGAACTCTCATTGAGATGGCCCGAACGATGCTTGATGAGTACAAGACTCCACGGAAGTTCTGGCCTGAAGCCATTGACACTGCTTGCCACATCATCAACCGCGTTTATCTTCACAAGCTTCTGAAGAAAACATCCTATGAGCTCCTAACTGGTAAGAAGCCAAATGTAAGCTACTTCAGAGTATTTGGTGCTAGGTGCTGGATCAAGGATCCACATCACACTTCAAAATTTGCACCGAAAGCACATGAAGGTTTTATGCTTGGTTATGGAAAGGATTCGCACTCCTACAGAGTCTTCAACCTCTTTCACTATAAAGTGGTTGAAACTGTGGATGTGCGGTTCGATGAAACTAACGGCTCGCAAAGAGAGCACCTGCCAAATGTGCTAGATGAAGTACCTCCAAGTGAATCTATCAAGCAGATGGGAATTGGAGATATCATACCCTCTGAGAATCAATCTGAAGAGGAACTTGTCATTTCTGCACCTAATCAACCTGAAGACAATGCTCAGCCTGAAGACAATCCCCCAAATGATGACATTGATCAGCAAGAGCAAAATCTTCGTCCTGCTCATCCTCGTGTTGCAAATGAAGTTCAGATTGAGAAGATAATTGACAGCTTGAATGCACCTGGTCCACTCACTCGTTCAAAAGCAACTCAAAGAGCAACACAGCTAACCAACTTCTGTGGACATTTTGCATTTGTCTCAATCTCTGAACCCAAGAAAGTTGATGAAGCCTTCATGGAACCTGAATGGATTCAAGCTATGCAAGAAGAGCTTCAACAGTTCGAGCTGAATAATGTGTGGGAATTGGTCAAGCGTCCTGATCCTCGGAAGCACAATATCATTGGCACCAAATGGATATATCGCAACAAGCAAGATGAGCATGGTCAAGTGGTCAGAAACAAGGCTCGTCTCGTTGCGCAAGGTTACACTCAAGTGGAAGGAATTGACTTCGATGAAACATTTGCTCCGGTGGCAAGACTTGAAGCCATTCGCATACTGCTAGCCTATGCAAATCATCACAACATTCTTCTGTATCAAATGGATGTGAAAAGTGCTTTTCTCAATGGAAAGATAGAAGAAGAAGTATATGTCGCACAACCTCCAGGCTTTGAAGATCCAAAACATCCTGATATGGTATACAAGCTCAACAAGGCACTGTATGGCCTCAAACAAGCCCCTCGTGCTTGGTATGACACGCTCAAAGACTTCCTGAAGAGCAAAGGCTTCAAACCTGGTTCACTAGATCCTACACTCTTCACGAAGACATATGATGGTGAACTATTTGTGTGCCAAATCTATGTGGATGACATTATCTTCGGCTGCACCAACAAGAAATACAGTGATGAATTTGGTCACATGATGCAAGAGCAATATCAAATGTCCATGATGGGCGAGCTGAAGTTCTTTCTGGGTCTTCAAATCCGTCAGCAACGCAACGACATCTTCATATCACAAGAAAAATATCTCAAAGACTGCCTGAAGAAGTTTGGAATGCAAGATTGCAAAGGATACACGACGCCAATGCCAACCAAAAGTCATCTGGGTCCCGACGACAATGGTAAAGAGTTTGATCAAAAGGTATATCGCTCCATGATTGGTTCTTTGCTTTACTTATGTGCATCTAGGCCAGATATAATGCTTAGTGTTTGCATGTGTGCCCGATTCCAAGCGGCACCAAAGGAATCGCATCACTTAACTGTGAAGCGAATTCTTCGATATTTGGCTTACACCCCAACACTAGGATTATGGTATCCAAAGGGCTCAGAGTTTGATCTAGTTGGATTCTCAGATGCTGATTATGCTGGTGACAAGGTTGATCGCAAGTCCACATCAGGCACATGTCACTTTCTGGGACGATCTCTTGTCTGTTGGTCTTCAAAGAAGCAGAACTGTGTATCTCTCTCTACTGCTGAATCTGAATACATTGTTGCTGGATCTTGCTGTGCTCAACTTCTGTGGATGAAGCAAACTCTCAAGGACTATGGAATCCATCTGAAGAATGTGCCTCTTTACTGCGATAATGAGAGTGCTATCAAGATTGCCAACAACCCAGTTCAGCACTCGAAGACAAAGCACATTGAAATTCGTCATCACTTTCTCAGAGATCATGTTATGAAGGAAGATATTGATATCATTCACGTCAAGACAGAAGAACAGTTGGCTGATATCTTCACAAAGCCCTTGGATGAGAAAAGGTTTTGCAAGTTGCGGTGTGAGCTAAATATCTTGGAATCCTCAAATGTCCTTTGAATGGACACACATCCTAACACTTATGCATTTTGATGACTTAGATGTGCAACACATGAAGTAATGTATATCTTCAATCAATGAAGACATACACTCTAAGTATGAATAAATTAATGCGGAATTTGACTTCGGAGCGCCACGATAATTGTGCGCCGTGTCTGGGTCTAATACTTCCTATACGGTGGGTAACGCCACCACCAAATTTTTGTTTGAAGTGTTTCTCTTGGCGTTATGTTTGCATAGTTTTCATATTGGATTCATATTCATCCTTGGCTTATATTCAAGTTTATCTTCAATTGGTTGAATTGGACTAATACTATACATATCTATCTGTGTTCTGTCCTCTACAGCATTCACTTATAGCTATGGTTTCGTGTTGAATCTTTTGAACTAAGTGAATGTGATCGGACCCTAACCTATCTATGCTTCTACCTCAACTCTATCTGTCCAAGTCATATGCATTCTATTGAAAACTGTCGATTGTCTTCACTGAGACCTTGTCAGCTGAAGTCAATCTGACAAACATTTATATCTGTTTTTAATGCTTTGTCCTATTTGCTTGAAACCCGGAGAATTCAGAACGACCACCCCGACAATCCAGGCGTGCGTGGGAACATGGAACAACTCCCAAGGTGTTGCATGCTTACCACGTGTCTGTCAGATGTGAACCGCCAGGGGCACCTGCGTAATTGCGTTGTGCCGTCTCTGTCCTTATAAATACCCGTCACGTCTCGGTCAAAAATTCTTCTTCCTCCTCGCCACCTCTCGCAAACCCTAGCGCCTCCGCTAGCTCTCGACGACACCGATGACGAAGCGCTTAGCTACCGCGACTTCTTTGACACCGTCCTCACGCCGGCCGCGGACCTCCTCCTCTCCGTCGTTGTCGTAGGTGTCTTCCGTCGGCAAGTTAGGGCACGGAAGATTGAACTGCTCGGCCTCCACCTTCGCTCCGTCTAGCAGTTCTTCGTGTGGTAATTAAAGTTTACTTTTTACAGTCTTGTTGATCTGATAGATTCATCCGTCTTTACCAAAAGTGGTTTCTAGACCTCCAAACTTGAATCTATCTCATTTTGCATCTCATATTCTGCCTAGTCTATTCACTTATGCTTATTTACAAGTTAGATTCCTCACTTGTACTTATTCTTGGATTTGTACAACTCTGGAACCAACTCTCATCAAATAAGTGAATGTCTTCGCGTTATGAGGTCAATGTCTTCAAACTGATTTATCTTCAAAATCTTCTGAGAAAGCATATGACCTCTTCCCCTTCGCTCGCACCTCTAACATTGTCACAGGTACATGTCCATGGGAGAATCCCTTGGTTCTCATAGTGTGCATTCGTTTGCAGAATTCTTGCAGAGTCACATCAATTCACCTGAAGCTAGTTCTTGTCTGACCAGCCGTTTGAAGCCATTGCATGTACTGAAGCCCTTCGGTTTAAACTTCATGGCAACTGAGAAGTCAGCACGAAAGGGAGGCAGACAGCACCGTGGTAACACTTCCAAGGATTTTCCTCCAGATTTGCACGAGCTGTACAAAACAGACCCTGAGGAAACCTATACCGGCCGCAAGAATCGAATCCAGTGGATTCGAAGATATTGGGCAGAAGAATGGTTCAAATACCACTTCGTCACTGAAGAATATGCAGAGAAAAATGCCATCAAGGGACCTTGGGGAGATATTGTGTACAAAAATCTTCAACCCTAGTCCCTTCCTGAAGCCATCAACCGAGAATTCTATCCGTGCATGATTCGCGGACCGCAGCCAGAGAACGCTGATCCTTCTTCTCTGCTATGGTGCCGTGAAGACCATCTATTCAAGCGCAACTACCAGTTCGCCAAAGACTCGGCTGCAAAGAACAAGAAGGTTCTAGGGCTCGACTTCAACCCTGGTCCTTCCTCACCTCGGGATGATGGCACCCGCGAAGCCAATCAGAACAGGATCGGCCCCTTCTACAACCTTGTTGGCCTCATCACCCACATTACTGTCCAAGGTGCCAAAGTGGATCATTATGATGATAGTGCTAACACTGATGAAGCTCCAGCTCCTACTCCAAAGCCGCAGAAGCAAAAGAAGACTAAAGCTTCAAAGTCATCTGCTGCTCCTAAAGCTTCGCGAGTGAAGCCATTGGCAACTGCCCCTCCTGCTCCCAGTAACACCTCTGAAGATCTCTCTCGCATCTCCAAGAAGCGTGAGAAGCCACAGAAGAAATCTGTTCAGCGACAGAGTCAAGCACTGACACCTGCTGCCGTTCTGAGGAACGAATCTGAAGCCGTTAATTTGTCTTCAGATGAAGAATTTGGCAATGATGCCCTTGAGCAGCTGATCAAGAGCAAGCAAGAGGCGGAGATCTTCAATGATCTGCCCCTCTTCGATGTGAATATCCTGCACAATTTCATTGATGAATGGTTCGACAATCAAGATCTCAGCTTTGATGATCTTCAACTCCCCATTGGCATCAACGTCTCCTTTCAAGGCGCCATTGCTCCTGAGCTGGCTCTGGCTCAGCGAATCATTGAACTGAAGCACAAGATTGATTTTGAGAAGGAACAGTTCAAGAAGCATGTAGCCAAGCTGAGTGTGGCTGATGTCCAGAAATTCAAGGTGATGCTCAATGACCTCAAGGAGGCGTTTTCGCAAGAAACGTGAGGAAGCCAAAGGCTCAAGAGAGCACATGAAAACTCTTGCTGCCAAGTGTGTTCAGGCTTACAACGAAGCTGAAAAGCGCAAGGCTCTTGGGCGTCCTGGTATTGACCCCAAGATGGCTGCCAAGCACAAGAAGAAGCACACTGTGGCCCAGACTGAAGCTCCACGGCGGGAAGAACCTCACATTGTCTTCCCAGCCAGCATGACAGGCTCGAAGCCTAAGGTCTCCACAATGGCTTCAGATCAGCAGAAAACCAAGGTAGCTGAACCGGAAGCCAGAAAACGCAAAACCAAGAACACCATAGATGATGCACCACCACTCAAGAAGATGAAGACCAAGAAAAGAGATCGGGCTTCTCCCAAAGAGCTCCTTGTTGTTGAACCTATTGCTTTTGCTCCCCCACCATCTGCAAATCAAGAGCGTTGATTGATTGTTCATGAGCCTGCTTCCACAGAGGCTCCTGAAGCTCAAGAGGTTCCAGTCGTTGACCCCATCACGACTGAAGACATTGGTCCCCAAGATAATGTAGAAGATGATGAAGTCCTTCCTCAGATCCAGCGCCACACGGTATCATTGCCTGTTCACACGAATAGCGAAACCATCAGTATTGGTCGTCCTCTGACGCCAATATCACAAGATGCCTCATGGGCTGATCGCCCCCAACCAGCAAACCCGCTTCAAGACTCACCAAGTACACCCCGACCTTCACCAACACAGGGTCCCAGTCCAATTGTCAATGACGACAAGTACATGGAGACCACACCATCCCTGAAAGCATCGCCCGTGTATCAACGGCTTCGTAAAGGCCAGAGGCCATCGGTCTCCATGACAACCATCACAGAAGAGGATTCACACCAATCCAGCTCATGGCACGTCAAGTGTTTCCTGAAGACAATCCTTCTGTGATGGTTCCTATGTCTGAAGCTAATGCTTCTGAAGAGATTCCGGCTGCATCAGCCGAAGAAAGACAAGAAGAGCTTGTTGTTAATCCCCCTACCACCCAAGAAGTTATTCTCGAGGAGAACGTATCTGTGCCCGGCCCTCCAACTCCTCAAGTGGAGGTTGAGAATCCTGAGGCGGACACCAACAACACCTCTGAAGCCAATGACGTTGTCATGGCTGAAGACAATGTGGCGCCTGCAGTGAACACTGTGCTTGAAGCCACTGTTGCCCCTACAACGAATGTGCAGCCTGACGCCTCTGCTGATGCCACTGCTCCTGTTCTGCCACCAAGGCCCCACACCATTGAGCATGCATTTTACCAAGGCGAGCTTGTTCCTGTCAGATGGCCAATTTTGATTCCTCCGCCTGCTCCTAGACCTTAGTTTGACTATCATGTGGAGCACAAGCCTCAGGTTCAGAAGCCAAAACCAAGACTGCCAAGGTTCCCAGGTACTGCATCGGCACCAGGCTCATTCAATGTCAACGACTTCATTGCACACAACACCTTCTTCGATTCTGGCAAGAACCCATATTCCAAGCCAAGAATATCATCAAATCGGTTCTGGAGCTACCAGCAGCGCAGCTACTACTCCTGCATTCTATACAATCAGGAGCGCATATTTCCTCATATGCGTCTGGACACTGAAGCCATTGCTGGTCTGCCCTGCCTTGAAGAAGCCCTAGACTACTTTCGTGATGTTGGTCTTCTGCAGTTTGTCACTGACAAGAAACATTGGAATGAAGAGCTTCTCCTGCAATTCTATGCAACCCTCCACATTCGCGGCTACAACAGGGATACAACGACATGGGTCCATGAGTGGATGACGGGAAACGTTCATCATGAAGCCAAAGCCTTTGATCTCATTGAGCTTACCGGCCTCTCCACTCCAGGCGATCTGTATGAACCTGGTTGTCAGCTTCACCGTGATGCATTGGAGAGCATCTTTCAGAAGCCTGAGCCCAACATGAGCCAGATGCTTAGTATGATGAAGCCACTGCCCCAGGATGCTGAGTATCCCAAGGAATTCCTTGTTGAAGACCTAGAGTATCTGCCCCGCACTATCTATCATATCATTCGGCGAACTCTATGGCCGATCAAGGGGCATTCCTCCTCAGCAAAGCTTGAAGGTGCAATGAAGACATTAGTCTTCTACATACTCAATGGGAAAAGCTTCAATACTCAAGATTTCTTCATTCGCCAATTTGCTGCATCTGGGTCTGACATTTTTGCTCTGAAGTTCTACGCTCCTTGGATCATGCGTATGATCAAGCTCCACTCTGCCATTGACTATCAGCCTTCTGCTCGTAACCATCTCATATTTTTACCAGAGGTTGATATGTCCATTGAAGCCATTTACCCAGAGCCTACCAAGGAAGCACTATATCTTCACAATATAGATCGTCAGAGCTTTTCCTAGCATGTTGAGGGTGTTCAGGTTGCTTCTCTTGTTTATCCACTGGCCGGCAACACTCGTCGTGCATGTACTGAAGCCACAGAAAGCACCATTGCTCCAAGAACTCGCAAACGATATTGTGTGCTCAATGACCGCGAGCTTCTTGTAGCTTTGCATCAGAAACAAGATAAGCATCATTACTGGCAGAAGCGATAAATGCAAAGCCTCTTGGTGGATATAAATCGCATTCGCAATCTTGCCACCAAGAACGCCTTTATCACTCACGAAACCTGTCGGAGGACTTGGAAGGGTTTGACACTGCTCAGTGCTGAAGCTGATCTTCAAGATGATGGCTTCAACGAAAGATTCAAGTTTGACTCCACTCCTCCCAGGAATGTTGTTTTACGTCGAACCCCGTCTCTTGAAGATTCATAGTACTCTTCGTCCGCAGCCGCAGTAAATGCCAGAGTTATTGATGAAGCCGATGATGCTACTTCACCACCGCCAACATCAGCGCATATCAACACTGCACCAAGTTCTTCTGCACCACCAAACCTCAACAACGACCCTGCTACTTTACCTACTCCTCATGGGAACGAGTAGAGCCTATGTCTTCAAACCTTTTTGGTCCTTACTGACAAAAGGGGGAGAAGCATAGGTTGATAGTCTTCAAGCGGGTCCATATGTATGGTTGCTATACTTTTGCCTAGTGCTTACAACTCTCGTTTTGCTACATTTGGTTCTTTGAGTTGTAACACTTAAACTTGATGGTCGTCTGCTACTTTTTCGGCTATTCTGTGTGATGCGACGATAAATTCCGCATATGCGACGATAAATTCTGCATGGACTCATTCCGCAGACGTCCATTTTTCATTATGCATGTCCTTATTCCTGTATATCTGTTCATGCATGATGTATTGTCTTCATACAGTGAAGAGGATCTCCACAAGTACAACCTGCCATGTGCATTTGCATTCCAATGCAAAACATTAATATGCACATCTTCAGGGGGAGCCTTTTTGCCATCTATGAAGACAATATCTTAATCCTTACAATTTCACATACTTTTATCCCCGTTGAAAATTTCAACCAGTTTGTCATCAATCACCAAAAAGGGGGAGATTGTAAGTGCATCTAGTGCCACCCCTAGTTGGTTTTGGAGTATTGACGACAAACCTGGTTGAGGGACTAATGTGTTTGTGAGAATTGCAGGATAACACAGGTAGTAGTCCCTCCTTGATTTGGTTTACCTACCGGAGATGGCCCCTAAAATGTGTGAAGACATTGAAGACAATGGTGGTCTGTGAAGATATTCACATTGAAGACTATGACACGAGAAGACATTGAGTGAAGACTATGGAGCACGAAGACTTAGTTGTTTCGTTGTTTCCTTTTCTTCTTTGTTGAGTCATAGGAACCACCGCACTATTAAGTGGGGTCCAAGTGAACAAAGTCAGAGTGACTGAAGTGATGCTCAAACCAAATCCTATGTCTTCGAACGAAGACAATGAGAGCAAATCTTAACATGTGTCAGATAAGTTAGCTTTACTTGTAGCCCAAGTCAAGTTGTCGCATGCGTTTGAAATCTAACCATTGCGACACGTGTCAGTTCCTTAGTGACCCAGGGTCATTTCGGACAAATCCGGTTGGGTTGCCCAGTGGCTATAAATAGCCCACCCCCTACACCATAAATTGGTGGCTGCTCAGAGTTAGTACACGGCTTTTGTCGTTTGAGAGCAACCCACCACCGAAGCTTTCGAGAGAGAATCCTTGCGAGGACAAAGCCCAAACCACCCAGAGCCCAAAGAGTGTTTGGCATCACTGAAGTCTTTCTGTCCGCGTGACCTGAAGGCTTGTTACATGTGAGGATTTTGAATCCTCTTGCCGGTTAGGCATCGCATTCTGAGCGTCCAAGAGCCATTGTGGATTGCCGGTGAATGAAAGTCCGTGAAGGTTCGGAAGTCTACCTTGAAGACTTACCAGAGTGATTGGGCAGGGACTAAGTGTCCTTAGCTCAAGGGGAATAAGGTGAAGACGCAGTCTTCTGAGTTGAATCTCAGCCTCCCTAACCAGACGTATAGTTGTCACAACAACTGGAACTGGTCGAACAAATCCCTGTCCTTCTGAAGCCACTGGTTCTATCTCTTACCCCTCTTTACTTACAGTTTGTCTTCATGAAGTCATAGCCTGCTTGCATTATCTGTTTGACTTCACTGTGTGACTATTTGTTCTAATTGGCTTCATACTATCTTCCATATTGATCTTTACTACCTAGCTGCTATTAGTCTTTGTGCTTTCACTCCATTGAATACTTGGCTCTGGCTTGTCTAGTGTAGTCTACCTTCCGCTGCATTCGAATAGTGTTGTTTATATTGTTAGTCTTTGAAACTCCCATGTTTTGAAGACTTTCATAAAAATCACCTATTTACCCCCCCTCTAGTCGATAACTAGCCCTTTCAAAAAGTAAATTAAGGTGTCTGTTTATCATACGGGTAAGGTTGGATGAAGGGTGGTAGGAACAAATGCTCCGCCTAGAGCAGATGTATGTGAGATGGAGTCTCTGTGTGTGTGTGTGAAGCGGAGTGTTTGGTGGCAAAAGTAATTTAAGTGTGTGTGGCTTCATCATAGAGAGGTGATGTATATGGCAGAGGCCACAATGAGGGGGTGTGAGAGAGAAGATGCCCGTAGAGAGGGAAGAGAAGGCGTGTGCGCGTGAGAGGAGTCAACGTCGAGAGAACGTGTTTGTCCGAGAGACACCGAGGAAGACTACTATATATTGATGGTGCATGTAGGCAGGAATTAAACAAAGGGATGGTCTTATTGGTTTCAGGGATATAGGGGAGGAGTGGGAGAGGGGGTAGCTAGAAGGAGATTGTTAAGTGTGAGTGTGTGTTTTACCCATCCAGGCAGAAGTTATGTGCACCCAAGGAGAGAATGATTGGATGTGGGGTTAGGGCTGAGGGTAATTAACTACGTATGGAGACATAGGAGACCTTGAACGTGCATGTGCGAAAGGTATACATGTATACGTGGGATGTGTGTGTGTGCGCGTGCGCGCGCATGATTGAGATAAAAGAAAGAAGACATAAGTCATAAGACCAATGCCATGGGAGAGACGGATCAGTATGACAATATGCATGATGTGAGAATGGAGGGAAGAAGGCCCGATAATTGAGCATGTGTTTTTGTCTTTAAGAGATAGTGGCCTAGAGAATGCATCTATGGCGAGCAGAGGGAGCGAGACACAACGATTGTGCAAAAGAGATCAACCTATAGATGCATGTATGGAGAGACAGATATAGTGTGCGTGATAGGAAGCAAGAGTGCGTGCGAGAAAGAAATGTTGACGGAGAAACTACAGATAGATAGAGAGATAGAGATGCTAGCTAGGGGGGACATCGACTAGTTTGCGTGTTAGAGATGACCGCTGAGTGGTTCAAAGGGTGAAGTTATGTGTGTGTGAGAGAAAGATAAAAAGAGGGCACATGACTGCATGTAGAGAGAAACATATATAGTGTGTGTGATAGGAAGCAAGAGTGGGGGCAAGAAAGAAGGTTGATGGAGAAACAGATAAATAGAAAGATAAAGATGCTAGCTAGTGTGTGTGTGTGTGTTAGAGATAAGAGTCGAGTGGATCAGAAGGCTGAGTTATGTGTGCGGGTGCGTGATGACCCACAAGTATAGGGGATCTATCATAGTCCTTTCGATAAGTAAGAGTGTCGAACCCAACGAGGAGCAGAAGGAAATGACAAGTGGTTTTCAGTAAGGTATTTTATGCAAGCACTGAAATTATTGGTAACAGATAGTTTTGTGATGAGATAATTCGTAACGGGTAACAAGTAACAAAAGTAAACAAGGTGCAACAAGGTGGCTCAATCCTTTTGATAGCAAAGGACAAGCCTGGACAAAGTCTTATATAAAGCAAAGAGCTCCTGAGGACACATGGGAATTACTGTCAAGCTAGTTTTCATCATGCTCATATGATTCACGTTCGTTACTTTGATAATTTGATATGTGTGTGGACCGGTGCTTGGGTACTGCCCTTCCTTGGACAAGAATCCCTCTTATTATTAACCCCACTCGCAAGCATACGCAACTACGAAAGAAGAATTATGGTAAACCTAACCATAACATGAAACATATGGATCCAAATCGGCCCTTACGAAGCAACACATAAACTAGGGTTTAAGCTTCTGTCACTCTAGCAACCCATCATCTACTTATTACTTCCCAATGCCTTCCCCTAGGCCCAAATCATGGTGAAGTGTCATGTAGTCGACGTTCACATAACACCACTAGAGGAGAGACAACATACATCTCATCAAAATATCGAACGAATACCAAATTCACATGATTACTTATAACAGGACTTCTCCCATGTCCTCAGGAACAAACGTAACTACTCACAAAGCTTATTCATGTTCATAACCAGAGGGGTATTATTATGCATAAAGGATCTGAACATATGATCTTCCTCCGAATAAACCAACTAGCATCAACTACAAGGAGTAATCAACACTACTAGCAACCCACGGGTACCAATCTAAGGTTTTGAGACAAAGATCGGATACAAGAGATGAACTAGGGTTTGAGAGGAGATGGTGTTGGTGAAGATGTTGATGGAGATTGACCCCCTCTTAATGAGAGGATCGATGGTGATGACGATGGCGACAATTTGCCCCTCCTGGAGGGATGTTTCCCCGGCAGAACAGCTCCCCGGGAGCCCTAGATTGGTTCTGCCCAGGTTCCGCCTCGAGACGGCGGTGCTTCGTCCCGAAAGCTTCCTTATGATTTTTTCTAGGGCAAAAGACACCATATAGCAGAACATGGGCATCGGGGGCCTACCAAGTGGCCCATGAGGTAGAGGGGTGCACCTAGGGGGTAGGGCGCGCCCTCCACCCTCGTGGCTGGTGGGTGGCCCCCCTCTGGTGCTTTCTTCGCCCAATATTTTTAATATATTCCAAAACTAACTTTCATGGAGTTTCAGGACTTTTGGAGTTTTGTAGAATAGGTCTCTAATATTTGCTCCTTTTCCAGCCCAGAATTCCAGTTGCCGGCATTCTCCCTCTTCATGTAAACCTTATAAAATAAGAGAGAAAAGGTGTAAGTATTGTGACATAATGTGTATTAACAACCCATAATGCAATAAATATTGATATAAAAGCATGATGCAAAATGGACGTATCAACTCCCCCAAGCTTAGACCTCGCTTGTCCTCAAGCAAAAGCCGATATCGAAAAATATGTCCACATGTTTAGAGATAGAGGTGTTGATAAAAAATAAAATACGGACATGAGGGCATCATGATCATCTTTAGAACAACAACATATATATTGTCATATGATTTCTTATGCTAAAGTAACAATCTATTCACAATGTAAAATATGAATCAGAAACTTCATTGAAAACTAGCAAACTATAATCTCAGTCATTGAAGATATTGCAATTTATCATAACATCGGAAAGAGTCAATATTAGAGCTTTTTTTAGCAAGTCCACATACTCAACTCTCAGTTAGTCTTTCACAATTGCTAATACTCACGCGATGCTTATATTATGCAGTGCATCACTTTTATTTCTTCCATATCACAAGCTCGTATAAAGCTTATTTTCTTCACACTAATAGATCATACATATTTAGAGAGCAATTTTTATTGCTTGCACCGATGATAACTTACTTGAAGGATCTTACTCAATCCATAGGTAGGTATGGTGGACCCTCATGGCACAACTGAGTTTAGGGATGTTTGGAAGCACAAGTAGTATCTCTCCTTGGTGCAAAGAATTTGGCTAGCATGAGGGGGAAAGGCAAGCTCAACATGTTGGATGATCCATTCCAATATAACTTGTTCGGATATAAGAAAACATAACCCATTACATTGTATTCCTTGTCCAACATCAACTTTTTAGCATGTCATATTTTAATGAGTGCTCACAATCATAAAAGATGTCCAAGATAGTATATTTATATGTGAAAACCTCTCTTTCTTTATTACTTCCTATTAATTGCAATGATGACCAAAACTATGTTTGTCAAATCTCAACAACTTCTATTCATCATACTATTTATATGTGAAGTCATTACTCTCCATAAGATCAATATGATCTTTTTATTTCTTTTGTTTCTTTCTTTTTATTCCCTCAAGATCATAGCAAGATAGCAAGCCCTCAACTCAAAACTAATCTTAATTATATATAGCTCATGGACTCAATTACATAGATAGGGATCGAAACAAAACTCATAACTAGATCAAACTAAAACTTTATTCTACTAGATCAAGATATAACCAAAAGGATCGAACTAAGAAAAAACGGTAAAGATAGAAGTTTGATGGTGATACGATACCGGGGCACCTCCCCCAAGCTTGGCAGTTTCCATGGGGAGTGCCCATACCCATGTGTTTATGTCTCTTTCTTCGGAGGTGGTGATGATGGAGTTGTTGATGATGTAGGCTTGTCGTCCGTCTTCCAGGGCATAGGCTCACCATCATAGAAAGATGATCGAGTCTCCGAGATCCTCAAATCTGCAGCCAAACTCATCCTCTTGAATCTATATTCATACTCACAGTTTTGGTTTTGCAGGTCATAGATCTGGGCTTGGAGGTGCTTGATTTTCTCATGAAGCTTGAAGATGGTCTCCCCAATGTTCTTGGCATCCAACTTGTGGTTGTTGGTGAACTCCGCGATCATCATGTGGTTGGCATTGAGTCCATGTTCCACCATCCCTTGGCACTTGAAAACTTGTTGCTCCATTGCTTCGAGTCTTGTCTCCACGCTTCCGGTCCTCCTCGGTCCCTCTACATCGCGGATGTGCAGCACCCCCTCACGCATCTCAATGGTTTGAGGGTGTTGCAGCACCTCCTCAGGTAAGGGTTGATGACCTTCTCGAAAAACTTGTCCTTGGGGGTGCTTGGAGACGTCATGGTGATCTAGATCTGTCAGAAAAATAGCTCGAAACAAAAGCAGAGGATTTTGTCGTGAAAACCTTCGGGAGATTATATAATGATTTTTTACCGACCAAAGAAGTATCGTGCAAGAAAACGGAGTCTGGAGGGCACACGAGGTGACCACGAGGCAGGGGGCGCGCCCTCCAACCTCGTGGATGCCTCGTGTCTCTTTCGGACTACTTCTGATTTTCCTAATTTTTTAAATATTCCAAAACGGAGGAAATTGCTATTTGAGCAGTTTTGGAGTCAGTTTACTTACCGTACCACATACCTATTCCTTTTTGGAGTCTGAAACATTCTGGAAAGTGTCCCTTATGTACTCCTTCGGGGTTACGGTGTCAATAACATTGGTTTCAACATTTATGGGATTACCTGAGATATAATGTTTGATTCTTTGACCGTTCACCACCTTCGGATTTGTGCCTTCGACGTTGTTAATTTTGATGGCACCAGAACGATAGACCTCCTCGATAACGTAAGGACCTTCCCATTTACAGAGAAGTTTTCCTGCAAAAAATCTTAAACGAGAGTTGTATAGCAAAACAAAATCATCTACATTAAATTCATGCTTTTGTATCCTTTTGGCAGCCATCTTTTAACTTTTTCTTTAAACAATTTGGCATTCTCATAGGCCTGGGTTCTCCATTCATCAAGTGAGCTAATGTCAAATAGCCTCTTCTCACCGACAAGTTTGAAATCATAATTGAGCTCTTTAATGGCCCAATATGCCTTATGTTCTAATTCGAGAGGTAAGTGACATACTTTGCCATAAAACATTTTATATGGAGACATACCCATAGGATTTTTATATGCAGTTCTATAGGCCCATAATGCATCGTCAAGTTTCTTGGACCAATTCTTTCTAGATCTATTAACAGTCTTCTACAAAATCAATTTAATCTCTCTATTACTCAATTCTACTTGACTACTAGACTGAGGGTGGTATGGAGATGCAATTCTATGATTAACATCATACTTAGCAAGCATTTTACGAAAAGTACCATGAATAAAATGTGAACCACCATCAGTCATTAAATATCTAGGGACTCCAAACCTCGGAAAATAACTTCTTTAAGCATCTTAATAGAGGTGTTATGATCAGTACTACTAGTCGAAATAGCTTCTACCCACTTAGTAACGTAATCAACAACAACTGAAAATATGTGTATACCCATTAGAGGAAGGAAAAGGTCCCATATAATCAAAGCCCCAAACATCAAATGGTTCAATAACAAGTGAATAGTTCATAGTTTATTGACGTCTACTAATATTACCAATTCTTTGACATTCATCACAAGACAAGACAAACTTACATGCATCTTTGAAAAGAGTGGGCCAATAAAAACCGGATTGCAATACCTTATGTGTAGTTCTATCTCTAGCGTGGTGTCCTCCGTACGCCTGGGAGTGACACTTGCGTAGGATCTGTTCCTATTCGTGCTTAGGTACACAACGTCTAATAACACCATCTACTCCTTCTTTATAAAGGTTGGGTCATCCCAAAAGTAATGTCTTAAATCATAGAAAAACCTTTTATTTTGCTGGTATGTGACACTAGGTGGTATAAATTTAGCAACAATGTAATTAGCATAATCAGCATACCATGGAGCAGTATGAGAAGCATTTATGACAGCTAATTGTTCATCAGGAAAGCTATCATCAATAGGTAGTGGGTCATGAAGAACATTTTCTAACCTAGATAAGTTGTCTGCAACGGGGTTCTCAGCTCCCTTTCTATCAGTAATATACAAATCAAATTCGTGTAGCAAGAGAACCCATCTAATAAGTCTAGGTTTAGCATCTTTCTTTTCCATAAGATATTTAATAGCAGCATGATCAGTGTGAACAGTTACTTCGGAATCAACAATATAAGGTCTGAACTTATCACATGCGAACACAACTGCTAAAAATCCTTTTTCAGTAGTAGCATAATTTCTCTGGGCACTGTCTAGAGTTTTACTGGCATACTGGATAACATTTAATTTCTTATCAACTCTTTGTCCTAGAACAGCACCTACAACATAAACACTAGTATCACAGATAATTTCAAAGGGTAAATTCCAATCAGGTGGTTGAACAATAGGTGCAGAAATCAAGGCTTTCTTAAGTATTTCAAATGCTTCTACACAATCATCATCAAAAACAAAAGGAACATCTTTTTGCAAGAGATTAGTTAGAGGCCTAGAATTTTAGAGAAGTCTTTAATAAACCTCGTATAAAAACCAGCATGACCAAGAAAACTTCTTATACCTTTGATGTCCTTAGGACACAACATCTTTTCAATAGCATCTACTTTAGTTTATCAACTTCAATACCTCTTTCAGAAATTTTATGCCCCAAGACAATACCTTCATTAACCATAAAGTGGCACTTCTCCCAATTCAAGACAAGATTAGTTTCTTCACATCTCTGCAAAACTCGATCAAGGTTGCTTAAGCAATCATCAAAAGAAGTTCCGTAAATGGAGAAATCGTCCATGAAAACCTCAACAATCTTTTCACAAAAGTCAGAGAATATAGCAGTCATACATCTTTGAAAGGTAGCAGGTGCATTGCATAAACCAAAAGGCATGCGTCTATAAGCAAAGGTACCAAAAGGGCAAGTAAAAGTGGTCTTTTCCTGATCCTCTTTTGACATAGGTATTTGAGAGACACCAGATTAACCATCTAGAAAGCAAAAATGTGCATGTTTGGATAATCTTTCTAGTATTTGATCAATAGAGGGTAATGATCTTTTCTAGTAGCTTTATTTAATTTGCAGAAACCAATTACCATTCTATAACCTATAACAATTCTTTGTGGGATCAATTCATCCTTATCATTAGGAACAACAGTAATACCTCCCTTCTTAGGGACACAATGGACAGGACTTACCCACTGACTACCAACAACAGGATAAATTATACCTGCCTCCAGAAGCTTTAGTATTTCATTTCCTACCACTTCTTTCATCTTAGGATTTACGGTCATTGATGATCAACAACCGGTTTAGCATCTTTCTCCAGTTTTATTTGGTGCTGGCATAGAATGGGACTAATTCCCTTAAGATCATCAAGAGTATATCCAATAGCAGCACGGTGCTTCTTTAGAGTTTTCAATAATTTCTCTTCTTCATGCTCTGAAAGGTTAGCACTAATAATAACAGGATATATCTTTTTTCATCAAGATAAGAATATTTAAGAGTATCAGGTAATTGTTTAAGCTCAAAAATGGGATCTCCCTTAGGTGGAGGAGGATCCCCTAGGATTTCAATAGGCAAGTTGTGTTTCAAAATAGGTCCCTGTTTAAACAATACTTCATCTATTTCCCTTCTTTCATTCATAAACATATCATTTTCATGGTCTAGAAAATATTGTTCTAAAGGATCATTAGGAGGCACGACAATAGAAGCAAGACCAATAATTTCATCTTTACTAGGAAATTCTTTATCATGGGGTTATCTACGAAATTTAGCAAAACTAAAATCATGAGACATATTCCCTAAACCAACAGTAACAATGTCTTTTCGCAGTCTATCCTAGCATTAACAGTATTCAAGAAGGGTCTACCAAATATAATGGGACAAAAGTCATCTTGTGGGGAACCAAGAACAACAAAATCAGTAGGGTATTTAATTTTCCCACACAAGACTTCAACATCTCTAACAATCCCAATTGGTGAAATAGTATCTCTATTAGCAAGCTTAATAGTAACATCAATATCTTCTATCTCAGCAGGTGCAATATCATGCATAATTTCTTTGTATAAGGAATGAGGTATTGCACTCACACTAGCACCCATATCACATAAGCCATGATAACAATGATCTCCTATTTTAGCAGAAACAACAGGCATGCCAACAACATGCCTATGTTTGTTCTTAGTATCGGGTCTAGCAATTCTAGCGGCTTCATCACAGAATAAATAACATGCCCATCAATATTATCGACCAAGAGATCTTTAACCATAACAATACTAGGTTCAACTTTAATTTGCTCAGGGTGTGTAGGTGTTCTAGCATTACTCTTACGAACCATAGTTGAAGCTTTAGCATGATCCTTTATTCTAACAGGGAAAGGTGGTTTCACAATATAAGTAGTAGAAACAATGGGATCAACATTATAAGTGATAGTCTTTTCTTTAACTTTAATAGATTCTACTACTTTTACTTCAATGGGAGGATGATATTTAAACCACTTCTCCTTAGAGAGATCAACATGAGTAGCAAATGATTCACAGATAGAAGCTACTATCTCAAAGTCAAGTCCATATTTAGTGCTAAATTCACGAAAAGCATCAGTATCCATAAAAGATTTAACACAATCAAACTTAGGGGTTATTCCTGACTCATTACCTTTGTCGAGTTCCCAATATTCAGAATTGTGTTTAATTCTTTCCAATAAATCCCATTTGAATTCAATAGTATTCATCATAAAAGAACCAGTACAAGAAGTATCGAGCATGGAGCGGTCATTAAGAGAAAGCTGAGCATAAATTTTTTGAATAATAATTTCTCTTGAGAGCTCATGATTGGGGCATGAATATAACATTGACTTAAGCCTCCCCCAAGCTTGAGCGATACTTTCTCCTTCACAAGGCCAAAAATTATATATATAATTACAATCGCGATGAACCAGATGCATAGGATAAAACTTCTGATAAAATTCCAATGTCAATCGTTGTAGTTTCATGATCCAATATCATCACAGCCTAAACCATATAAATGCCTTTCCCTTCAAAGATAAAGGCAAGTCCTTCTTCTTGACAACATCCTCCTACATACCTGCGAGCTTAAATAATCCACAAACTTCATCCACATAGATTAGGTGCATATTGGGATGTAATGTTCCATCTCCTGTATAGGGATTAGCTAGCAGCTTCTCTATCATACCCGAAGGAATTTCAAAATAAATATTTTCAGTAGGTTCAGCAGGTTGAGGATCAACTCTTTGCCGTCCTGGTCGGGGTGAAGATACCCCGAACAAGCCCCTCAAAGGATTATTTTCCATAGTAACAAGTGACAGTAAATTTCAGCACACTATATAAATGTTTCCTTACCAAATTCCACCTACCAAAGACGTTTCACTCCCCGGTGACGGTGCCAGAAAAGAATCCTGATGACCCAAAAGTATAGGGGATCTATCGTAGTACTTTCAATAAGAAAGAGTGTCGAACCCAACGAGGAGCAGAAGGAAATGACAAGCGGTTTTCAGTAAGGTATTCTCTACAAGCACTGAAATTATCGGTAACACATAGTTTTGTGATGAGATAATTCGTAACGGGTAACAAGTAACAAAAGTAAACAAGGTGCAGCAAGGTGGCCCAATACTTTTGGTAGCAAAGGAAAAGCCTGGATAAACTCTTATATAAAGAAAAGCGCTCCCGAGGACACATGGGAATTACTGTCAAGCTAGTTTTCATCATGCTCATATGATTCGCGTTCGTTACTTTGATAATTTGATATATGGGTGTACCAGTGCTTGGGTACTACCCTTCCTTGGACAAGCACCCCACTTATGATTAACCCCTCTCGCAAGCATCCGCAACTACAAAAAAATAATTAAGGTAAACCTAACCATAGCATGAAACATATGGATCCAAATCAGCCCCTTACGAAGCAACGCATAAACTAGGGTTTAAGCTTCTGTCACTCTAGCAACCCATCATCTACTTATTACTTCCCAATACCTTCCCCTAGGCCCAAATCATGGTGAAGTGTCATGTAGTCAACATTCACATAACACCACTAGAGGAGAGACAACATACATCTCATCAAAATATCGAACGAATACCAAATTCACATGATTACTAATAGCAAGACTTCTCCTGTCCTCAGGAACAAACGTAACTACTCACAAATCATATTCATGTTAATAATCAGAGGGGTATTGAATAGCATTAAGGATATGAACATATGATCTTCCACCGAATAAACCAACTAGCATCAACTACAAGGAGTAATCAACACTACTAGCAACCCACGGGTACAAATCTGGGGTTTTGAGACAAATATCGGATACAAGAGATGAACTAGGGTTTGAGAGGAGATGGTGCTTGTGAAGATGTTGATGGAGATTGACCCTCTGTAGATGAGAGGATCGATGGTGATGACGATGGAGACGATCCCCCCCCCCCCCCGAAGGGATGTTTCCCCGGCAGAACAGCTCCGCCGGAGCCCTAGATTGGTTCCACCCAGGTTCTGCCTTGAGACGGTGGCGCTTCATCCCGAAAGCTTCCTTATGATTTTTTCTAGGGAAAAAGACACCATATAGCAGAAGATGGGCATCGGGGGCCTACCAGGTGACCCACAAGGCAGGGGGCGTGCCCTTGAGGTAGGGCGCGCCCTCCACCCTCATGGCTGGTGGGTGGCCCCCTTCTGGTGCTTTCTTCGCCCAATATTTTTAATATATTCCAAAACTAACTTTCATGGAGTTTCAGGACTTTTGGAGTTGTGCAGAATAGGTCTCTAATATTTGCTCCTTTTCCAGCCCAAAATTCCAGCTACCGGCATTCTCCCTCTTCATGTAAACCTTATAAAATAAGAGAGAAAAGGCATAAGTATTCTGACATAATGTGTAGTAACAGCCCATAATGCAACAAATATCGATATAAAAGCATGATGCAAAATGGACGTATCAGTGTGAGAGAGATAGAGAGAGGGTGCATGTGAGTCATATACAAACAAATATGAGAGATAAATGAGATCCCGAGAGACAGAATTTCGTGTTTGCGAGAGAGAAAGATATTTCACAACAAGAGTGATAGCTAGAGAGACATATCAGGGAACGCGAGATATTTCTAGGGAGAGAGAGTGTGTGTGAGCGACATACATGAGAATGGTGGAGAGATATGATACCCTGGGAGACAGAGTTTGTGTTTGTGTGTGAGAAAGAGATATTTAAGAGGAAGAGTCGTAGATTCTCATAGCTAAGGAGCACAAGACATCTCTGTGTGAGATGGGGTGTGCAAGTGGCACACAGGGGAATAGTAGAGAGAAATGAGACCCCGGGAGACGAAGTTTGAGTTTGTGTGAGAGAAAGAGATTTCACAGGGAGAATCATAGTTAGAGACACATATCAGGGAGCGAGATATATTTAGAGAGAGATAGAGTGTAGGTCGAGGGAGAGAGTACCGTCAGTGTGTTACAAAGATAAAAGATCATTGTCGACATACAAGTAGCACGAGAGATACCCGAGAGATGATGAAGGCGTATAGGTCTAGAGATATATATAAGCATGAGTGATAGCTATATGAGACGAATATCTGGACTAAAGGGGATTCAAATATTTAAACTAGAGATCACGACATCGATAATATCATAATGAAAATCGGATTATCAAACATGCATATTCATTTGAATTTGGGGACACATGTAATGTAATATAGTTTATCAATATTAGTGATCCATAGATTCTTTAATTAGAGACAATGCATGGTTTATATGCAATTAATGTCTAAACATGATTACACTATATGTTGCGTGTGTGAAACACATTATACATGTTTGAGAAGTAAAAAAACCCGCATGAAACATACAGTAATTGGAGACAGTTAGTGAGGAATGCATAAATTCGATTTAAACATAAAGTGGTTTCAAATATTTGAAAATCCAAATAAAGATGGATCTAGCCTTATGAATCTGAGATCAGCCCTTTGTAAACCATATTTATGTATAAAGGGTGTTGTGCTTTTGAAAGTATATATAAAAAATGATGTATATAGATTTGTATTCGAATACAAAATGGACCCTGCCCAAAAAAATACAAACTGGATTCGAATTGAGTTGGCACGGTAAACGTGCACTCTTTCTCTGCAAAAATTTGAACGAAGCGGGGAAAGTTGCAGTAACCGCCCGAAACCAAAATCTACGAGATGGAAATTACTGCCTATCTGTGACATGCAAAGCCTATTGGCTCAATTTCTATAGGTTTCGATAGGGGTAGCCTTGTAATTTCACTCAAACATGACATAACCGCCTCCGCCTCTCACCTCCCTGAATTCATACACGGTGGGCGCCAAAAACAGCTTCTACTCGGCCGAAATCGCCTCTGACCTGCCTCCCTGATTTATACACGGTGGGTGCCAAAACAAACTCTCATCGGCCGAAATCTCCGTCGGCAAATATTCGGTGTATGCCAGATTACCATCCTATCCCCAACCGATTATAATTACTGTGATGTAGGAAATTTTAAATGGGGGCTAAGTTTGTAAATTTCCTCACATTTGAGACAAGCGTGCCCTGAAGACATGGTTCCCCCCTTCCTCTCTTCCTCCATTTCCCCATTTGTACTCCATGGGCGCCAAAACACCCTTTCCACCGTAGTCTCCTCCGTCTGCCACCCCATCCACTGCCGTCCTCCTCCACCATGTCGGAGTTGATACCCCGACGCCGTCGTCCATTACAAGAAATCGGCCTCTCTCATCCACGACTTCGGACCATGATCCTTGATTCGCGTCCTCTCGCTTCATTCGCGTCGTCGTCCTCCTTACCGAGGCCGCTCGTACGACTGGCTCGTCCACCGCGCCGGGATATTTCCCTCGCCGCCACCATTGATATCTACTACACAACCTTCTTCTTGTAGACATTGTTGGGCCTCCAAGTGCATAGGTTGGTAGGACAGTAGCAAATTTCCCTCAAGTGGATGACCTAAGGTTTATCAATCCGTGGGAGGCGTAGGATGAAGATGGTCTCTCTCAAACAACGCTGCAACCAAATAACAAAGAGTCTCTTGTGTCCCCAACACACCCAATACAATGGTAAATTGTATAGGTGCACTAGTTCGGTGAAGAGATGGTGATACAAGTGCAATATGGATAGTAGATATAGGTTTTCATAATCTGAAAATATAAAAACAGCAAGGTAGCAAGTAGTAAAAGTGAGCGGAAACGGTATTGCAATGCTTCGAAACAAGGCCTAGGGTTCATACTTTCACTAGTGCAAGTTCTCTCAACAATGATAACATAATTAGATCATATAACAATCCCATCCCTCAACATGCAACAAAGAGTCACTCCAAAGTCACTAATAGCGGAGAACAAACGAAGAGATTATGGTAGGGTATGGAACCACCTCAAAGTTATTCTTTCTGATCAATCCATTGGGCTATTCCTGCAAGTGTCACAAACAACCCTAGAGTTCGTAGTAAAATAACACCTTAAGACACACATCAACCAAAACCCTAATGTCACCTAGATACTCCAATGTCACCTCAAGTATCCGCGGGTTTGATTATATGATATGCATGACACAATCTCAGATTCATCTATTCAACCAACACAAAGAACTTCATAGAGTGCCCCAAAGTTTCTACTGGAGAGTCAAGATGAAAATGTGCGCCAACCCCTATGCATAAGTTCACAAGTTCACGGAACCCGCAAGTTGATCACCAAAACATACATCAAGTGAATCAATAGAATACCCCATTGTCACCACGGGTATCCCATGCAAGACATACATCAAGTGTTCTCAAATCCTTAAAGACTCAATCCGATAAGATAACTTCAAAGGGAAAACTCAATCCATTACAAGAGAGTAGAGGGGAAGAAACATCATAAGATCCAACTATAATAGCAAAGCTCACAATACATAAAGATCGTGCCATATCAAGAACACAAGAGAGAGAGAGAGAGGGAGAGAGAGAGAGATCAAACACATAGCTACTGGTACATACCCTCAGCCCCGAGGGTGAACTACGCCCTCCTCGTCATGGAGAGCACCGGGATGGTGAAGATGGCCACCGGTTATGATTTCCCCCTCCGCCAGGGTGCCGGAACAGGGCCCCGATTGGTTTTTGGTGGCTACAAAGGCTTACGGCGGTGGAACTCCCAATCTAGGTTTCTTTTCGGGGGTTTCTGTATTTATAGGAATTTTTGGCGTTGGTTTCACGTCGGGGGGGGGGGGTCTCCGAGTCAACCACAAGGTAGGGGCACGCTACCAGGGGTAGGGTGCGCCCCCACCCTCGTGGATGACTCGGGACTCTTTTGGCCCAATTCTTTTTCTTCGGGGGCTTCTTCTGGTCCATAAAATGTAAATTGGTAGGTCAATTGGACTCCGTTTGGTATTCCTTTTCTGTAAAACTCAAAAACAAGGAAAAAAACAGAAACTGGCACTGGGCTCTAGGTTAATGGATTAGTCCCAAAAACCATATAAAATAGCATATAAATGCATATGAAACATCTAAGATGGATAATATAATAGCATGGAACAATAAAAAATTATAGGTACGTTGGAGATGTATCAACCATCTACCCTCCTAGATCTGCTTCCACGCCGCCGACACCCATCGCTACCATAGCACCCTCAACGCCTCAACAGATGCTTCCACGGCGCCACACCAGAGGTGGTACTCTTTCGCATCTACTCAAGTTATTTATCTCAGCAAGAAATTAGATCGCCACTTCTTTACTGTGATTTCTTGTCCATCACTTAGAATCTTACTTGTTAGTTGAAACCAAACATTGGTTGTGATGTTGCCTTTGTCCGGTTTGCACCTTCAGATCCGCCATGGCACGCGCACCACCATACTCGCAATGCTTATGGTTTTCCCCTTTTATATTCCACATTAGGTTAAATGTCAGTCGACTGAATTTCAAATTGGGGTCAGTCCATTTTTGGGAGTTCGTCGGAGGGAAGGAAGGGGCTCACCGAAGGGCTGCCCCATTATCTATCTTAGGGTTTCGGGTGGGGACAGTGGTTGTAGGGGGCTGTCATCGGGCTATGGTGGGGCCTCATCGAAGGCAAAACTCTACGCGGGTGGGGGTAGGCTTAGCTAGAGGGATGGCTGGGGGCGGTGGAAGATTGGAGGTGGTGGCTGGTTCAGGGGAGGGCGGGGCCGGTGGTTCGGCCGGTGACCCATGTGGTGGTATTTAGGGGAAGAATAAGAGGCGGGGAAGAAGAAGGGTTAGGAGATGTAGGATCTTCATCCAACTGCCTGAAATGGTCGACTGACCCAAATGATGAAAGTCAGGCGACTTGCATGTAGACATTCCCATATATTCAGTACTATTATCGTAGGTGCTTTGAGACGTACGTGCAAGCAGTGCTCCTCAACCCGTCAAGCTAAACAACATGTCACTCATAATTCCAAACTTAGTTGCTCAAATACGAATCTGATATGATGCTGACATGTACTAAAATAGAGAATGTTTAGTTGGTAAGTTACTGTTCCTACTTTACTTTTGAAAAGCACACGCGCCACATATCGAGGGACAGCAGGGAATTGTGTTCTTTATGCACTCTGGTTCATCATGTGTGTCCAACCAACATTTTATTATCCAAAATCTGCTTGCTCTTCTTTAGCATGTTCCTCTTCTTTTCTTCCTTTGTAAGTACTCTCTCTGTACCTAAATATAATTCTTTGTAGAGATTCCTCCATGGACTACATTCGGAGCAAAATGAGTGAATCTACACTCTAAAATGTATCTATATACATCCGTATGTGATCTATAGTGGAATCTCTACAAAGATTTGTATTTAGGGATAGAGGGAGTATAATAGTTGTACAATATGTTCTTTATAGTGAAGAGGAGCAGGCACATTTGCAGTGTACAGGTCTATTTGGTCACTTGTCATGGACGCTTTCACCTCTTCGTGTTGGTCTTCATGTCGATTGTCATGGATGCTTTCAACTCTTCGTATTTGATCGTATGTGTCGTCTTTGAGAGTTAGACTGATAATAATAGTACTGCGCCTTCAGTTGTAGAGAACTGGTATTCGAAGCCTTTCTAGCCGTACCGTCAATACTAGCACATATATTCTAGCAAGTTCCACTTTCTTGATTTTACTCCTGATGCTTAGGGTTTTCCCATTATATCTACACTATAATCTGCGTAGGTGCTTTCGACGTAGGCGAAAATCATGAGGACGTTCTCGATGTTGGAGTACCCAGGGTCATCATCGTCATTATCCTTGTCTCCAGAGGAATCTTGCCGCATCTCTTGCTTCAGGAGTTGACACTCCCGAGTGGTGTGTTTGGGAAAAATCAAATTGCCCTCTTCATCTTTCTTTATGTGGATTTGACAAGGTTGGTCGAGGATGTCGCTCTTCAAGGTGACTTGCTTCTTCCCCTTCCAATCCTTTTTCTGCTTTTGAGAGCTCTTTTTTCCTTGGCTAGCCACAGCCGCGGCCTCGGCACTCCCTCCGGCATCTGTTTTCTGCTTGTGCTTCTTGCCCTTGTTCTCCGACTAATGAGCATCGCCTGCTCGGCTTTTACCGCTCCTCAGTTGGTCCTCTTATTCACCATTGGCATACCGGTTGGCTATCTCCATAGCCCGAATGAGAGTCAGGGTCTTAGTTTGGCCAAACTTCATGTTTAGCTCCCGATACCTAACTCCAGCGTTGAAGGCACAGATTGCCTGGTGCTCGATGACATTCTCCACCGTATTGTGTAGAGTGGTCCACCGCTGGATATACTCTTGGAGAGTCTCATTCTGTCTCTACACACAGTGTTGAAACTCGGTCAAACCTCCTGCTCTCTTGTATGTGCCTTCAAAAGTCTTAACAAACACCTTCGCCAGATCATCCCAGCAGAAAATGCTACCCGGCAGGAGCTATGTTAGCCAAGCCCGAGCGGAGCCCTCTAGCATCAGTGCCAAATGCTTCATGGCCACATCATCGTTGTCGTCGCCGATCTGGACCACCACTTGGTAATCTTCTAGCCAAATTTCAGGCTTGGATTTGCCGGTGAACTTGCTGATCCCCATGGACAACTTGAAGTTGTTGGGAATCTCATCCGCTCGTATGTAACGGCTGAAGCACTCGGGACCTGATGGTATGGAACCACTCGATACGTCGTGATCTTGGCCTTCTCGCAGGGCACGGCCTCTGTTGACCAGGTTCTGAGCGAGAACTGGCCTCGTGTTGAACGGTGGGTCTCGAGTGTCTCTTGACGGACGAGTAGGACTCAGCCTGTGGTCGTCGTCGTGCGTCTGTCTGTCGTCATAGGGTTGGCGCCCGTACGTGGAGGCATCAGGGCACGATCGTAGTCATTGTTACACCAGGATGACGCACCTCGATCGCGCCTTCGATCTTCGTGACGATCTTTGGAGGAAGAAGTGGCTTGGTGCCTGCCTGAATCGAGTGGACTATGGGCTGATTGGACGGTCTCCGCAGGCACATATGCACTATGGATCCGATATTTGTATTGGGACACCACTGCATTTCGCGATAGTGTTGTCTTGAGGAGCGCTTGGATCTGACAAATCCCTTCTCCGTCCAAAGAGCAAGAGGTTTGGTTGGAATCCGCGATCCTAGTGGCTACTGCAAGATTTTGCAATGGAGCACTAAGAACTTGATACTTACGAGGTTGGTCACTCGAGTAGAGCCGGCATTTATGCCGACTGGAACAGGGCTGACGGTGCTCACGTTCGTCCAGCTCCCTCTAAAGCCGTTCGAGGCGATCGCGCTCGGCCAGAGTGGCCAGGCGAGTCGACTCCATGGCTAACGCCTTGGGAGTCATCCCAGTGATGGGAGTGTTGAGGAGCTGGTCATTCCTGTGACGGAGCACATCCCGCTCCTCCTGAGTGAGAGCCTAAGGTACATATGGCTTGTGGCCCTGGAAGCCGCCGTTGGTGTTGACGTGGGACGTACCCGCACGGCCATCTTTGGGTTCTGTGCAACCCGGGGGTACGCGATGCTCGGAGTTATCTGCCATGAGAATCTCGAAGGTCGACTAGATGCTTTTGGACTCGCACTCTTCTGAGGAATCGCCAAGTGATCCATTGGAGAGGTTGAGGGCAGGCTCGTCGAATTCGATGGCCGCCACTTGTTCCACCGCCGCCTGAATGGCGACAACATGCTTGATCCCGTGTTGCAGCTGCGAACGCCCACAGCGCTTGCGACAGCACACAATGGCAGGATGGACAACCACTCGGTATGGAGCTGAGGGCTGTCGGAGAAGGACTCCGTAGGAGGAAGCACGGAAGTACGTCGCACCATAAATGGGCAATGCCTCCATGTCTAGTGGGGCCTCTTGTAGCCATGCTGAGTCGTCGGTGATGAAGGAGATCGTCCTGAAGCGGATTTCGCCGTTGACTGACATGATGTTGATGAATAAATACACCTACACCATAAAATTTTGCTAGACGCCTAGCCCCATGATGGGCGCCAGTTGTCGGGGTTATGATCCTGACAATGAGTACTAGGGGTACGAATAAGGGGCAGAGACTAGCTACGGCATAGGTGTAACACTCGGTGTTTAACGAGTTCAGGCCCCTCACTCGATGGAGGTAAAATCCCTACGTCTCGTGCACTAAGGCTTTCTTTGATTTGATGGATATGGTTACAGAGATTGAACATCCCCAGCTATGGAGTGGGGAGCGGCTTATATAGAGTGCGTTGCAGCCCCATGTCTCCCATGCTGCCGAGGTAATTAATGTCATTGAATGAGACAATTACTAGTGTAAAGAGCCTCTGCTATATCAATTACAGGTAACGGTAGGTATAACTCTATTTAGTGGATGACTTAGGATTCTCCGACCATTGCAGCTCCCACGACGCCTTGTTGTCCAGTACGTCTGAGTGCTAGTTCATCCGCCGAGTGACGTGTGGTTGTTCGAGTGTTGCAGAGCCGCCCGAGTGAACCTCCTAGTGTATGCATCTGCATGTTGGTATGGTCCAGGGACCTATCTATGATGGTGATAGGCCCTAGGTGGGTCCCATATGATGGGTCCTTGACCCTACCTGTAATACGTGACCGCATTACTTGCCGCCGCCGAGCTCTCCCACTGGCAACGAATAAGAACCTGCCGCCACCGAGCTCTCCCACTGGAAACAACGAAGAAGCCACCGCCACCGTCAGGCAGGTGCAGGTGAAGATTCATCCGCCATGCACCTAGACTCGTTTGGACACCACCGACAGGAAGGCACAGAGGGCGCCGGGGTGGAGCTCACGTGGCCGCCTTGCAACCTCGACATCTTCGGCGCGCCCGGCCATGGACATGCTCGACCTTGCCTCTTCCAGCACATGGCCAGCATGGAGCTTGCCGCCTGCACGCTCGTGTGCCCGGGACGAAGCCCGCGCCTCCGCTCATCCACTCCTTGCCTCCCTTGCTGGCCTCGCCGGTCCGCCGTGCGTCGCCATCTACTTGTCCGGCTCTTGTCTCCGTCGTCGGAGGGCCACCCACGCCCACCCGCTCGGCTGCCTCAGCCTCGCCACCGCGCCACCGCCAACACTGCTCCTAGGGGTGCAACGACTGGAAAATTTTGCCCCCCCCCCGTCCAAAATTTCTCCGGCATACCCCAAGCGGCAAAAAAATGCCTCTTGGGGGGGCAAACGAGTGGAGATGCTCTTAGGTTCATTAATAATAGGAGAAATGAAGAAGTAACCTTTAATGTGCAAAATTGATGGAGGTGTAAAAAAATCCCTATATTTCTTATTCAGATTCATGAGACAGAAATAAAAGTTCCCATCTACGGAAACATCATGCCATCATACAACTTATCAAACCGCAAGCCACTTCTTCGCTTTTAATAATTTATAAAGTACTACTCTGAAGCTAGTTGTTATCGTTCTTAAAACTGAACAAGCCACATACATATCAAGTATCGTATTTTTTTCTCCTCTTAATTACATCACTGCTAATTGGTGTCATTTTTTCCAAATTTAATTTATTTTTCTTGCAGGGATTCTAAAACTAGAGAGTGGCACGGTATGTACTGTTGTACATTGAGAAAGTCCTATCCTCTCTCCAGTAGTAGCTTGAGTTGTGCCAAGGCAGGGTCGGCCCCGGGGCCTGATGGCTTCCGGTTGGCCTTCTTCCAGAAATTCTGGTATGTCCTGAAACCGGGGATCATGCCGATGTTCCATGAATTCTACATTGGAACCTTAGATATGTCCCGAATAAACTATGGTGTCATTACCCTGATCCCCAAAGTAGTTGGGGCGATGGACATTAGAGACTTTAGATCTATCATAGTGATTAACGTACTTGAGCGTGTTTTCTCGAAAGTTTGCGCGACCCGGCTAGCCCCTGTAGCGGAGCGGCTAGACCACCCCCTCCAGACGACATTCTAGAAGGGGCGATGGATCCATGATGGGATCCTGGCCCTCCGCGAGATTGTCCATGAGGTAAAGACGTGCGTCCATAAAGGTGTCTTTCTCAAGTTGGATTTCCAGAAGGCGTACGACCGCCTGGACTGGTCATTCTTGCAGTTGGTGCTTCAACGATGGGGCTTTGATGACAGAAGGTGTTCACGGATGATGTAGTTGGTTCAGTCTGAAAGGACGACGATTAATATTAATGGTGAGGTGGGACCGTTTTTTACGTCCTCTGCAGGAGTGAAGCAAGGGGATCCGATCTTACCACTCCTCTTCAACCTCATCGTTGATACTTTGGTTGGCATCTTGGATAAAGCTAGGATGTCTGGCCACCTGTCGGGGGTAGTTAGCCACCTGATCCCCATCACATACTTGGTGATGCCAATGGCTAATACGAAGATTCTGATGAGTGCATTTGACCCGATGGTAGGGCATGTGGCGTGCCGGGCGGAGTCGTGGCATGGACGGTTGACCTCTAAGGGGAGCAAATCGGCCCTTATTAGCTCAAACCTTGCGAGCCTTCCCATGTATATGATGGGGATGTGCATCTTAGCGGAGAGCGTTCACGGCTCGTTCGATAAGGAGCTCGCTAGGTTCTTCTCGCAAGCAGCCAATGGCCGCCATAAGTATCTGATGTCTACTACGCAACCTTCTTCTTGTAGACTCGTGTTGGGCCTCCAAGCATAGAGTTTTGTACGACAGTAGCAAATTTCCCTCAAGTGGATGACCTAAGGTTTATCAATCCGTGGGAGGGTAGGATGAAGATGGTCTCTCTCAAACAACCCTGCAACCAAATAACAAAGAGTCTCTTGTGTCCCCAACACACCTAATACAATGGTAAATTGTATAGGTGCACTAGTTCGGCGAAGAGATGGTGATACAAATGTAATATGGATAGTAGATATAGGTTTTTGTAATCTGAAAAATATAAAAACAGCAAGGTAACTAGTAACAAAAGTGAGCGAAAACGGTATTGCAATGCTTCTAAACAAGGCCTAGGGTTCATACTTTCACTAGCGCAAGTTCTCTCAACAATGATAACATAATTGGACCATATAACAATCCCTCAACATGCACGAAGAATCACTCCAAAGTTCCTATCACGAAGAACATAAGATGAAAGTGCTTGTAGGGTACAAAACCACCTCAAAGTTATTCTTTCTGATAAATCCATTGAGCTATTCCTATAAGTGTCACAAACAACCCTAGTGTTCATAGTAAAATAACACCACATGACACACATTGATCAAACCCTAATATCACCTAGATAATCCAATGTCACCACAAGTATTTGTGGGTCAATTATACGATATGCAGAAAACAACTTCAGATTGATAATATTCAATCCAACACAAAGAACTTCAAGAGCATCCTGAGATTTCTATTGGGCAAAGGAATATGAAAATGTGCATCAACCTCTATGCATAGATTATCCCAATGTCACCACGGGAATCTGCAAGTTGATAACCAAAACATACATCAAGTGGATCAACAGAACATTCCATTGTCACCACGGATATCCCATTGCAAGATATACATCAAGTGCTCTCACATCCAAAGATTCAATCCGACATAACAAAACCTCAAATAAAAAGACTCGATTCATCACAAGGTAGAGAGGGAGAAACACCATAAGATCCAACTATAGTAGCAAAGCTCGTGGTACATCAAGATCGTGCCAAATCGAGAACACAAGAGAGAGAGAGAGAGAGAGAGATCAAACACATAGCTACTAGTACATACCCTCAGCCCCGAGGGTGAAATACTCCTTCCTCGTCATGGAGACCGCCGGGATGATAAAGATGGCCACCGGTGACGGATTCCCCCTCCGGCACGGTGCCGGAATGGGCTCCCGATTGTTTTTTCATGGCTACAGAGGCTTGCGGCAATGGAACTTCCGATCTAGGTTTCTTTCTAGGGGGTTTCTGGATTTATAGGAATTTTTGGCGTCGATTTCACGTTAGGAGGGGGGTCCACGAGTCGGCGACAAGGCAGGGGGCGCGCCCTCCACCCTTGTCGTTGACTCGGGACTCTTCTGGACCAACTCTTGTGCTTCGGGGGCTTCTTCTGGTCCATAAAAAATCACCGTAAATTTTCAGCTCATTTGGACTCCGCTTGATATCCCTTTTCTGCAGAACTCAAAAACAAGGAAAAATAGAAACTGGCACTGGGCTCTAGGTTAATAGGTTAGTCCCAAAAATAATATAAAATAGCATATAAATGCATAAAAAAACTTCCAAGATGGACAATATAATAGCATGGAACAATAAAAAATTATAGATACGTTGGAGACGTATCAGTATCACATGGTCAAGTGGGCGGACATCTGCATGCCCAACGACCAGGGAGGCCTAGGTATTATGGCCTCCTGTCGCATGAATGTTGCGCTCATGCTGAGATGGGTTTGGAGGATCTTGCGAGGCGATGGGGGCTTGTGGCTTCATATCATCCAAGCAAAATACCTAAGGGGTGAACCCATGTTGGCATGCTCCCACTCAGGAGGATCCCAGTTTTGGCGATCCATCCATAGGATCAAGGAGGACATTCGTTTAAGAATTTCCTTCTCTATAGGTAATGGGGAGGGGACCCAATTCTGGCTGGGCCCATGGATGGGTACCGAACCCCTCAGGGTAGGATTCCCCATCCTAATTTCTATCTGCATGGACCCGTTGCTCCTCATCTCCGTGGCTGCATGCTCTTGGCACTGGGATATACGGTTCCGCCGGACGTTTGGGCAGGTGGAGAATATCGAGTGGTCTAGGCTACAGGCAGCCCTACCGCTGGTATTGTCGGATCACCCGGACACCGTGTCCTGGCGGCTTTCACCATCGGGAGAGTTCTCCATCAATTCCACATACTAGGCATTATGTCGATTCCCCACCAATCCTTGGCTTTCTCCCTTGTGGAAGGCCCCGTTGCCCTTGAATATCAAGATCTTTGTGTGGCAACTCCTTAGAGATCGTCTCCCTTCAAGGACCGAGGTGCGTAAGCAGCAACGCCCGAGGGATGGCATGTGTCCCTTATGCATGGTGCCTGAGACTGGGACTCACATCCTTTTCTCATGTACCGCGGCTAGGGTCTTATGGACGTTCGTCCGTGAGGCACTAGGGCCTGACTGGGAGGCCCTGGACCTCACGGACTTCCTCCAAACCAGGGCCACCCAACCTGGGCTGCAGCGCCGCTTATGTTGGCTTATTTTTGCGGCCATGCTGTGGACTCTGTGGACAATGCGTAATAAGATGGTGATTGAGCGCGTGTTTTCCAGGCGAGCGTCTGACTCCTTCTTCAAATTCCTTGCTTTTCTATAGCACTCGCACCCGCTCACTAGGCAGCGCGACTGAGATCGTCTTGGCCTCATGCTAGATGCGCTCCTGGCTACAGCACGCCAATTATCGTCTCCGTAGGGCCGCTTGGTGGCAGCCACTAGGTGGCTTTTTTCTATTTCTCTTATGTTTCTTGGGCATGACTGTGCGGTTGTCCTTGTCAGTGTTCCGTACTATGCGTCTAAGGATCGAAGGTAACAGGAGGCAGGGAACATGATGTTTACCCAGGTTCGGGCCCTCTTAATGGAGGTAATACCCTACTTCCTGCTTGATTGACTTTGATGAGTATATGGGTTACAAGAGTTGATCTACCCCGAGATCGTAATGGCTAAACCCTAGATGTCTAGCCTGTATGATTGTGATTGCCTCTACGAACTAAACCCTCCGGTTTATATAGACACCGGAGGGGCCTAGGGTTGTACAGAGTCAGTTTACAGAGAAAGGAAGATACATTATCTGAACGCCAAGCTTGCCATCCACGCAAAGGAGAGTCCCATCCGGACACAAGGGATGGCCTTCTGTCTTGTATCTTCACGGCCCATTAGTCCGGCCCATGTAACATAAATCGGCTCCCCGAGGACCCCATAATCCAGGACTCCCTCAGTAGCCCCTGGACCAGACTTCAATGACGATGTATCTGGCGCACAGATTGTCTTTGGCATTGCAAGGCGGGTTCCTTCTCCGAATATTCCAAAGGAGTCTTCCGCACATAAGAGTTGTATCCGGCTCTGTTTAATAATTACAACCCTAAGTTGTAAGGGCAAAAATACTTAAAACAAAGTAAGTCACATCCACTAGCAACTTTTTTGGCGAGGCATTTTGTCCTGGCCTTGTTATTGTTCTGAACCGTTTCACAGCCCCCGCTTCGTGTTTCGGGGCACGGCCATTGACACGTCTTGTCGAAGCAGAGATCGTGTCCCCTTATCACGGGATTCTCATCAATACGGGTTTGGGTAATCCAACCATGCCATTCACACGTCCCCTTGGGAATAGACAAATTTTAAGGCTTGTGGGGGGACACTTGATATCCACTGCCTTTATAAGAAGATAAGGATCCGTATTTTTACCCCACACCTTCTTCCTCCTCAGCCCATCTACCCTCGAGCTCCAGCGCCCAAGTTTCAATCATTTCCATCACCACCAAACACTCTAGCCATGTCAGGATCTGGAGCGCAGGGCAAGTGGATGGCCTCCTCTATTACAGAGGGGAACGTCAAGGAGCTCTGGGAAGCAGGGTACTTGGTCGCGGACATAGCCCACCGGCTCCCTGCCAAGAAGCAGATCATTACCACCCCGGAGCCTAATGAGAGGGTAGTGTTCACCCCCCATTTCCTTCGCGGATTAGGGTTTCCCCTCCATCCTTTCGTCCGCGGTCTCATGTTTTACTATGGGCTAGATTTCCATGATCTAGCCCCAAATTCCTTCCTCAACATTTCGGCGTTATCACCGTGTGCGAGGCATTCCTCCGCATCCCCCCCCCCACTTCGGCATATGGCTCAAGGTTTTCAATGTGAAGCCGAAGGTGGTTGATGGTCAACACGCGGAGTGCGGCGGTGCCATGGTGAGCAAGCTTCCCAACGTCACCTGGCCCAAGGGGACCTTCATAGATACCATCAAGGGATGGCAACAGGAGTGGTTCTATATCACGGAAACCCGTGATGCCACATGGGCCGCCCCTCCCGAGTTCAAGTCCGGGCCTCCAATGCGGCTTACATCATGGGTCAACAAGGACTTGGATTGGGCGTCGTTTGATGAGGTGACGATGCTGCAGAAGCACGTCAAGGGCATGATAGACAAGAACACCAGTCTTGCCAGCGTGATCCAGGCGATGCTTTTTCGCTGGATTCTCCCCTGCCAACACTGGACTCAGTATATGTGGGAATTCGAACCGGCCAGTCCTCGGACCCTGCGGCAGTTCTCTGGCATGACGCACGAAGACATATGGAAGTTGCTTTTCAAGGCTCGGAAGTCATGGTCGAAAACGACCGAAGACCTCGGCCTTGACTGCTCTCATCCGGCCACTCCCGTAAGTTTTCTGATGACCTTAATTTGTAAATCCAATGAGTATACTAAGCTTTCCATTCTTCCCACAGGGCTAGACAAAGAAGGCGGAGCGGATCCAATGTCTGGCTCTACTACCCGAAGATCCAGACATTCCTCTGTTGACGAGGATGCTGGTTCCGGCGCCATATCAGACATCGGAGAAGAAGGCCAAGAAGAAGGGCAAGGAGGCCAGAGGTGGCCTCCGCCGTAAAGGCTTGTTCATTGCCTTGATCAGAGCCTTTAAGCCTTTTAGAAGCGAGAATTTCCGCAGCTTCTATTTTTCCTAAAGCTAATGAACCGAATGGAAGAGAAAAACTTGGAATAAATAATAAAGAAGGAACCAACAAGAAAATAAAGAATTAATCCAACCTCGGCTCGGGGTTTGTCTGGAAATGGAAAATAGTTCTCTCTCTCATCTGGTCTTGCCACAGTGACAAGAAAAACAAATGAATAATTGGAAGACAAGCAACTGACATCTCGGATCTTGCCATTGCCAGGAGCATGGATGCCCAGAATGCCCTCAGTCTATGTCTGTCTATATAGGCTTTAAGGAAAAAGGCAAGTAAGCCGTAAGCCAAAAATCAAGGCAGACCTACAAGAACATTCTGTAGTATTAGTAAGAGGAGGAAGGGTTAAGTATCTTTGAACTCGGTGTGAGATATCGCATTATTCGAGCTGGATATCAAACTTTTTTTGCCATAATGTGTTGTTGCTATTATTACCAAGTAAACGATTCTAATCCTAGATGAAAAAATAAATAGAAAAAGAAATCTAAAAAGGCAGATCCTCCATCTCTATCAAGAGTAATGAACTAGGTGCTGATACAGTACAAAAAACAAACTAAATTAACCAAACTTGTCTGATGTTAAGGCAATCAAGAAAGCTGCATAAGTGGATTGTTCCTGCATTTCGGAAATTCAGTCTCATTCGAAGCTTTAGACAATGGTGCTATTGAGATATTGGGCCCTTATGGTATCTCGTACACATTCCGACGATTGGCCGAGCGAATAAGTCAACTTCAAAGTGGATATGTTGTGCGAAGAGTGTGTTATGAACCGTGGCCGCCTACCTGCTTTGGTTGGTGGCACTAATGTGACTTTAGGTGACCTAAGTGACTTAAGATGACTTTCGGAGTAGTTCTTCTCGAGCTATGGGTAATTCATTTTCCGGATGGTGCTTCTCAATAGAAGGATCGATGCAGGTAGGACCACTAAACAACAGGAAAGCATCTCCAGATCTGATATGAGAACTTGCTTCTCTATACGAAATTCATTAAATGAAAAGGTAATTGTATGCGCTCTATGCGCTTTGTCATCTGGCAGATAAGCTTTTGAGAAGAGACCACTTTGATAACGAGCTTTCGGGGTCAAAGAGAACTTATAATCGGGGACAGACAAACTGGAAAAACTGCAATACCTATCGATACTATATTAAACCAATCTACCAACATAGAGTCCGCCCCTCCCAGGAAGAAGAAATTTTCTACTTTGGCTCAAGGAGATAGAAATTCTATCTAAATCCATCTAATCTACTTACTTCGTTCTCTAATTTCATTCAAGAGATCCAGAGGAAAAGAATTGGGTTTCCACCGAGCTGAAACAATATGCGGATGGTTCTAGTAAACCAAAACTATTGTCCAGATTAATGGTTGTTACATTCAGACACATGAAATGCTAGATGTTATATGCAGCAAGGTCAAAATTGGGCTTTTATTTGTCCCTATAGAAAGATTATTCACCAAGCGCCAGGACCTATGCCGACCTTGTACTTTTGATCACTTCTTCCTTACGAATTGTATCTATTATGAATTGTGTCTATTTAAGCTTTTTCTCGTGTTTTGCTTTCTGCTGCTTCTTGTTATGCTTTACCGAGAGAATTTCACCTCTATGGAATGCCCTATAGCTATATTTAGCTATATTACTCCTTTAGCTATATTTAGCTACTTCACCGCTGTATACGACCAAGGTTTACACCTGAGAGTCGTAGTAAATCCTTGCATTCATGAAACTGAACGATCGAGGAGACCGATCCCAAATAAATAGAGTTTCCGACATTAGGAGGAATTCCCATTAATAGCAAAGCATGATTTCAAAGGATCGGTACCTTTGGAATGGGTACCTTGAAGATCGGTTGTCAGGACCCCGACTCGATGTCACATCGATCTAGCTGGTAACACTTCATATCACTTTGCGGCCTCACGCACGGTATCCCCACGGGTGTCATCTTACCTTTTCCCGGGACCGTTTGCGCCTTTTGGCTCACGTATATGATAGTGTCGCTAGCATCCATATGATAAAGAGCCCGGGCTGACATGACTAGTCGTAAACCCAAAGTGGCACAGACTTACAGGGACAGGCATCCATGACCCAGCTTCGAACGTGTCGGTCATCAGCAAGTGGGTCCGGGCTGTAGCACTGGGCTAGCAGGACTCCGGTAAACCAGGCTGTAGCGGGCTAACAGGACTCCGGTACTCAAAGCGTGACATTTCCCCGAAGGGACAGACACAGGAACGAAGAAGGACACATGCCGGCCAGCCTAAGTGTTCCAGAGCAGTAGCAAGCTACCATGGCTCAGCGGTAACACTAGGAGACATTTCCCGGTAAGAGAGGCTACTAAAGATAAACAACTAGATAGTCAGATCCCACACATACCAAGCATTTCAATCATACACACAATATGCTCGATATGTGCAAATACAACGAAGCATCACAACATGACTCTATGACACAAGTACTTTATTTAAGGCTCAGGGAGCCATACATAACATACACAAAGGTACGGGTCTCACGACCCAACATACAAGTCATACAGTCATACAAGCCAGCAGCGGAAGTAACTTGTCTGAGTACAGACAACTAGTAAAATAAAAGAGGCTTGGAAAGCCTAGCTATACTACGTGGTCCATCACAAGCTCAGGGTCACCACCTGGGTCTTTAGCCTACTCGTTGATGTCAACGTCTACATAGAACCCATCAGAAGGGGTTGCAGCGTCTTCTGTAAAAATGTAGATTATAGCAACATGAGTACAAAGGTACTCAGCAAGACTTACATCAGATCCTACATACATGCATAGTATCAAGAAGGGTTGGTGGAGTTATTGCAGCAAGCCAGCTTTGACTCTTGGCTAGACTATCCTACGATACTCCAACTTGAAATAGTTTTGCGCACACGAGTCCACTACTCACCACTTCAATACACTACCGAGGATCCACCTCCGTCTTCCTACGGAAGAGCCATCCTCGGCACTCACACTTATCTTGAGGCTTTTAGTAGTTTCCATTTACTTGTCTATGAACTGTATAGGCAACCAAGTAGTCCTTTACCGCGGACGCGGCTATTCGAATAGATCATGTTAACCCTGCAGGGGTGTACTTCTTCATACATGTTTCCACCACTTAGCGTCTGCACACGACATGTGCTCGGCAGACTTCAAGCGAAAGCCGACGTGGGTGTAGACCACGACCTACCTAAACACTTAAGCCTCTAGTCCAGGTTTATCGCCTATTCAGGTTCCATCCGCAGGGAGTCCGGCCGAGGTTTCCCATACGGCCCCGAACGATGTGAACAGGGTTCCCGAGATACCTAACGGGTATTCGGTACACCGTGCCACGTACCTACCGCATCACAGCCCACCCCTACGGTCAGCGCTGTCCACGGCCTCCAGTAGGCTACAAACACCAGAAACTACTTGCAACTCCTGGACAGAGAGCTAGGGTGAATAAGAAGTCGAGCGGGGTCATATTTCAGGGCCCAATGTATGGTAGTAGCTGATTCTTAAATCACACATACAGATCTCAGTGCTTAAGGTCGGCTTCAATGAAACAACCCACCATGTACTCCTACATGGCCTCTCATCGATACCTTTACCAAATCGTGTTCACCACACCACTCTCATTACCGACATAATCATTTCACTCTAGCCCATCACCCAGATGAACCAGACCTGACACGACTCTAAGCATAGCAGGCATAGCAAGGTAGGAACAACACATACATATGGCTCAATCAACTCCTACACATGCTAGTGGGTTTCATCTAGTTACTGTGGCAATGACAGGTCATGCAGAGGAAATGGGTTCAACTACCGTAGCACACAGCAGTTTGAATCGCGTTGTCTTAATGCAGTAAAAGAGAGCAGGAGCGAGAACATGGGATTGTATCGATATGATCAAATGGTTGGTTGCTTGCCTGATGGTTCGTTGCACGGATACGGTTCTTCGTTAGGGTAATCACGGTACTCCTCGGGGACAGATCCTGTCGCAAAGGACATCGATACACAACATCACCAAACAATATGCAACAATATGATGCATGCATGAAACATGGCAATATGAGTGTGTTGGGCTAATGCAACTAAAACCAGAAGGGTTTGAACAAATTTGAATCAAAGATTCAAATTCCAAATTCAAATATGGCCTTTTAAAGTGCTTTTCCTTGTTCTGATTAAAACATCAATTTAACTTGTTTGATCATGCATGAAAATAGTACAGATGGATAGATTGGATTTTTCTGATCATTTTTCATATATAATTTGTCCAATTTGGAGTTACAGAATAAAAGTTATGAATTTTTGAAGTTTAAATAATATTCTGGAATTTCCTGATTTAATTTAAATCCAGAAATTCAATTACTGCGTCAGCCTGACGTCAGTGTGACGTCAGCAGGTCAACGGAACTGGTCCAGGTCAAACCTGACAGTGGGTCCCGCATGTCAGGGTGATTAATTTAATTAAAACTTAATTAAAACTAATCCTGTTTAATTAGCAGGGCTGGGCCCCACCTGTCATTGACTCAGGGGAGTCAACCAGGGCCCACCCGTGGTCAAAGTCAGTGTCGGCTGCCGGCGTTTAGTCGCCGGCGAGCCCGACGCGGCGGCGGGAGTGGTTTTGGCCATTTCGGCCACCAAATGGACCGCGGAGGCCACCGGAGTGGAGCTGAGGACAACCCGCAGCTCTTGGCGGAGTCCGTTGGGGTCGGGGTGGCCGGAGTCGACGCCGGCGACGACTTTGGCGGCCACCGAGGTTCGGTCGGAGGTGAACTTGGTGCTAGAGGGTTCGGTGAGGCTCGTGGAGTGGCTAGCTAGGTGCTGTGGAACGCGGTGAGCAAGATGGACACCATCTTGTGGCCGGAGGATGACCGGGAGCACGTCGGCGACGAGGTCCACGGCGGTGGGTGCGGTTGAGCTCCGGGAGGTTGCTACACGGCTCGGGAGCAAGAACGGAAGGGAGGGGAAGATGGCTAAGCTCACAGTGAGTGCGACGGAGTCCTTGGTGCGGCCGGAGATGGACCGGAGCGACGACGGCGTTGAAGGGGATCTCCGGCGACGGTGAGCTCGGGCGAGGTCGGTGCGGTGGTCTCGGGCGTTGCGAGCGCTCGGGGCTCGGCTGCTCGATGAAGTGGACAGCGGCGAAGCTCCTGGACACGGTGAGACGGCGTGGAGACGACGGGGAGCACGGCTACGACGGTGGTGCGGCGATGGTGGCGTCGGCCATGGCTGGGGCGTGCGAGGGGGAGGAGCTGGAGAGGAGAGGGGGTGTCTGGGGGTTCGGGGGAGAGAGAGAGGCCGATCCACGTCGTCACCTGGCGAGGGGAGCGGCGAGGCGGCGAGCAGGTGCGTGGCGCACGCCGCGGTCGCCGTCGGGCACCTGCCTGCCTGCCTGGCCGGCAAGCAGCTCGCTGGAGCGGTGCTGGGCTGGGCCGGCAGGTGGGCTGGCTAGTGGGCCTGCGGTGGCGCCAGGTAGGGTTTTCCCTTTTTTTCTATTTCTGTTTTTATTTAATATATCTGCAACTTTGTTGAATTAAATAAAATACCTAGACAACTCCAAAAATCACCAAACTACTCCTGGTCCATAGTTGGATTATTTCCAACATGAAACATTTTAGTTTGGAGATATTTGAGCATTTAAATATTTTATATAATTTTAAATGCCCAAATTCAAATAGTTATGATTTAATTCAAAAACCCTAGGATGGCCTAGGAAAATGTGCACCACTTTTGCAGAGGTTCTGAACCAAGACAAAAATGATGGGCATTTTAGAAGGGCATTTCAGGTTCATTGAAAATTATTTTAGTAAACCCTAGTTGGTTTCAGAGGGGACTGGGGGTTCTGTCATCCCCATTTCAAGTTTCTGATGAAAGAGTAAACATGATGCAACACTCTAATGCATGACTAGCTAGGGTGTGACAACTCACCCCCACTCAAAAGAATCTCGTCCCGAGATTTGGGTTCCTCCGAGAAGAAGGCGGGATACTCGAGTCGAAGACGATCCTCCCTTTCCCAAGTTGCTTCATCCTCAGAATGGTGCGACCATTGAACTTTGAGAAACTTGATATTATGACGTCGCGTGGTACGTTCGGCTTGATCGAGGATACGAATGGGGTACTCTCGATATGTAAGATTATCTTGGAGATCAAGCGTTTCGTGGTCCACTTCACGGATAGGATCCGAGAAGCAACGCCTGAGTTGAGAAACGTGGAAGACATCGTGAACTCTGGAGAGGTGCGGAGGTAGTTCCAATTGGTAGGCAACTTCTCCTCGTTTGGCAAGAATGCGAAAAGGTCCAATGTAACGAGGAGCCAATTTGCCTTTGATACCGAAACGATGGGTTCCCTTCAGAGGGGTGACCCGAAGATAAGCCTTCTCGTCAACCTCGAAAGTCATAGCCTTATGTTTTCGGTCATATTGACTCTTTTGACGGGATTGGGCTGTTTTCAACTTTTCACGAACGATACGAACTTGTTCTTCTGCTTCCTGAATCATATCCGGGCCAAAGAATTGTCTTTCCCCGGTCTCTGACCAGTTAAGGGGTGTTCGACATCGTCGTCCATAGAGAACTTCAAAAGGGGCTTTACCCAAGCTAGATTGATAGCTGTTGTTGTAAGCGAATTCGGCAAATGGAAGGCACTTCTCCCAGTCCATTCCGAACGAGATAACAGAGGCTCGAAGCATGTCTTCTAGAATTTGGTTGACGCGTTCCACTTGACCACTTGACTGAGGGTGGAAAGCGGTGCTAAAGGAGAGACGGGTTCCCATAGCATTTTGGAAACTTTCCCAAATTCGAGAGGTGAAGAGACTTCCTCGATCCGAATTGATTTCCAAAGGAACACCATGGAGGGACACTATTCGGGAGATGTATAAGTCTGCCAGCTGACTAGCGGTTATACTCTCACGAACAGGTAAGAAATGAGCTACTTTGGAAAGACGATCGACCACGACGAAAATAGCATTATTCCCTCTTTTGGTCCTGGGAAAACCGGTAATGAAATCCATACCAATTTTATCCCATTTCCATTCAGGAATAGCTAAGGGTTGAAGGGTGCCAGCAGGCCGTTGATGCTCTGCTTTTACACGACGACAGACGTCGCAATTTGCAATGTACTGAGCAATTTCTCTCTTCATCCTAGTCCACCAGAACCTCTGGCGTAGGTCCTGATACATCTTAGTACTACCGGGATGAATGGTGAGAGGAGATTCATGAGCCTCCTTAAGGATCAACTGCCGTAGATGCTGGTTCTTGGGAACCACTAGACGGTTCTCAAAGTACACAACACCATGATCATTTGTGGAGAAACAACTAGCACCTCCGCTAGCAATGTTCTCTTTGATTTTAGATATTCCCTTATCTCGCTTTTGGGCAGCGATGATTTGATCCGTAAGAGTAGGTTTTGCTACCAAGGTGGAAAGAAAACCTTGAGGTACAATGTGAAGGTTAAGCTTCCGAAATTCCTCATGGAGAAGCGGTTGACTTTGTTGTAACATCAGATTGTTACAATAAGATTTACGACTTAACGCATCAGCCATGACGTTGGCTTTCCCTGGGGTGTAGGTTATTCCTAAGTCGAAGTCAGTGATCAATTCAACCCAACGTCTTTGCCTGAGATTCAGATCCGGTTGGGTGAAGATGTACTTCAGACTTTGGTGATCAGTGAATATTTCGCAACGATTACCGAGGAGGTAATGTCGCCAGGTCTTAAGTGCATAGACTACGGCTGCAAGCTCTAGATCATGAGTAGGATAATTCTCCTCATGTGGGTGCAATTGCCGTGAAGCGTAAGCAATTACGTGTCGATCTTGCATGAGAATGCAACCTAGTCCTTGTCGCGAGGCGTCGCAGTAGATAACAAAGTCCTTGGAGAAGTCTGGCGGTACCAGCACGGGAGCAGAGGTCAGGCGTCTTTTCAGTTCCTGAAAGCTGTGCTCACATTGTGGAGTCCATTCGAACTTCTTATCTTTCTTGAGGAGTTCGGTTAGAGGTTTAGCAACTTTGGAGAAGTTCTCGACAAAGCGACGGCAATAGCTCGCTAAGCCCAGAAAACTCCGAACTTGCTTGACCGATTCAGGTGGAGTCCAATCAAGGACGGCTTGAACTCGCTCAGGGTTAACAGCAATACCTTTACCAGATATTACATGACCCAGATAGGTCACTTCTGACAACCAGAATTCACATTTAGAAAATTTGGCATAAAGGCGATGCTCTCGAAGTTTCTTCAACACTAGCCTTAGATGTTCGGCATGTTCTTCCTCGTTCTTGGAGTAGATGAGTATATCATCGAGATAAACTACGACGAATTTATCCAAATACTCCATGAAGATTGAGTTCATTAACCGAGAAAAGGTGGCTGGAGCGTTGGTTAAACCGAAGGACATGACGGTGTACTCGTATTGGCCATAACGAGTAACAAAGGCCGTTTTAGGAATGTCCCCGTTTCTGATTTTGATTTGATGGTAGCCCAACCTCAAATCCATCTTGGAGAAGACTGAGGATCCAGCGAGCTGATCATACAGATCGTTGATCCTGGGAAGTGGATATTTGTTCTTGATTGTGACCAAATTGACAGGTCGGTAATCTACAACCATCCGGTCCGTACCATCCTTCTTCTTAACGAATAGGACGGGGCAAGCCCACGGAGATGAACTAGGGCGGATGAAACCCTTTTTCAAGGATTCATCGAGTTGTTTCTTAAGCTCGGCTAGTTCTAGGGGTGCCATCTTATAGGGTCTTCTAGCAATCGGAACGGTTCCGGGGATGAGGTCTATTACGAACTCAACATCCCTGTCAGGTGGAACACCTGGCAATTCCTCTGGGAAGACATCCGGAAAGTCACGGACTACCGGAACGTCCTCAAGGTCTGGCAAAGGGCTGGCGTTAAGAGAATATAATTGTCGCTTGGCTATTCGGGTCAAGACATTGACTATCTTTCCCGAAGGATGGGTGAGTTGAACAGTCCTAGAGAAGCAATCAATTTTGGCTTGATGAGCTGACATCCAGTCCATACCCAAAATGATATTAATATCTGAAGATTTAAGGGCTATCAAAGATGCGAGAAAAACAAGTCTGTCGACTTGGATTTCATTTCCATGGCTTACTCTAGAAGTTTGCCATTTGGATCCCGGAGTTTGAATTACCATAGAGGATGGCAAGTCACAGAATGCAACGTTATGCAAACGAGCATAATTTTCAGATATAAAAGAATGAGAGGCTCCTGTATCGAAAAGAACAGATGCCGGGTGGCAATTAACAAGAAGCGTACCGAGAACGACGTTGGGGTCCTCTTGAGCTTCTTCGGCAGAGATGCAGTTGACATGGCCACGTGAAGCGGTGACCGGTTTAGCATGAAACACTTTTCCTGTCGGCTTGCCACGGCCAACAGCTTTAGCAGATTGATTGGGGTTGGTCTGGGGACACTCACGCATATAATGACCAGATTCCCCACATTTGAAACAAGTCACGGAACTGGTACGTGGAGGAGCATTATTGGTTGGACCCCCATAGGGCTTGGCTGGAGCAGACTGTTGAACCGGGCGAGGCGCCTGGAAGGATGGCCTCGGTGTGAACCTGGGTGGCAGGGCGGTGTTGGGTACCCACACGCGGCGCTTCTGAGGACCAGCACCGGATGAGGAACCCGTGTCACGTCCATGCTTGCGTGTTGCGTCATAATCAGTCTGACCAGTTTCAGCACTGATGGCTTTGTTGACAAGTTTCGAAAAAGATGTGCACTCATGCAGACGGAGGTCGCGGCGAAGCTCAGGACTAAGGCCCTTACGGAACCTTGCTTGCTTCTTGGCGTCAGTAGACACTTCCTCAGTTGCATATCGGGCGAGATTACCAAACTCTCTGCTATAAGCATCCACAGAAAGTCGGCCTTGGGTGAAACTGCAAAATTCTTCACGTTTACGGTCCATGAGACCCTCCGGAATGTGATGTTCACGGAAAGCCTCGCTGAATTCAGCCCAAGTTGTGACATGGCCCGCTGGGCGCATAGCTCCATAATTCTCCCACCATAGACTGGCGGGGCCTTCAAGATGATACGCAGCAAAGGTGACCTTGTCAGCCTCCGCTACCAGCGCGGAACGCAGCTTATGAGAGATACTGCGAAGCCAGTCATCAGCGTCGAGAGGCTCGACGGAGTGGTGGAACGTGGGTGGATGCAATTTGATAAAATCACTGAGTGACACCACGTTAGCCCTCTGATGGTGTGCTGTATTCTGTTCAATACGCTCCAACAAACGGTTTGTCTCCCGCTTGTTTCTCTCAGCTTCCATCATAACCTCGGCTAGTGAAGGAGGATGAGGCAGATTTTCATTCCTGGCTTCACTGCCTTCGGCCTGCTCTTGGGAAGCAGGGTTGGCGCGCGTGTTGACCATCCTAGGTAAACAAGACAATGATTTAGTCAGAATGATAAAATTCCGACATAGGATACATAATGTAAGGAATAACTCGGAATGCAAGATGATCATCCGTATGACATGGTAGATACAGAAACTGCTTCTTTATTCCATCGTCATACACACCATACAAGGTTTAGTACAAGACCAAACAAAGTACTATTACGGTGAAAAGAGGATTACATCTCATCGGAGGCATTCCAAGCTCCTATACATTATTTTTCTACACTCCGGAAAGAGTACAAACTAGGTCATATCCCACGAGTCACGCGGGACGATAGACGACACAGCTAGTGCGAACTAGTGATACTACCACTAACTCAGACCGATCCGTAGTAGTCCTCGTAGAAGTCACCTCCATAGCCTGGAAGCTCAACATGTTCATCCGGAAACAGACGATCTCGCGGAGCTTGTGGACCATAGGGGCTAGGATGAGGTCGTGGACCAACAAACGGTGGCCTGCGGGGACCGCGAGGTGGGGTGATGCCTCCTACATCACGCCAAACCATCACGTCTGGCAGAGCAGATCTCACAGGATAGAGATCGCGCATATCTGAGAATCCAGCTTGCACCGCCGGTGCGAACCGAGTCAAAGTGGCCCAGTGGTCAGCACGGGTATTGAAGAGCTCTAACCTTAAGGCCCGATTTTCACGGTCCTTATCCTCGAGCATCTCAGCAGTGGTGCGAGTTCCGTGAATCCTCCTGAGTGGAGTCAGCATAGATAGCCTGGAGATATCCTTGTGCTCCCGGAAGTGATCCTGGCATATATCGGAAATCAGAGTCCCGAAATAAACCAGATCTGACTCGCATAATGGTCATCATGGAGTAGGCGGCATCCTGCACAACCATCTCAATAGTAACCCCGAGTCCATAGGAGCAGTGAAGAGGCTCGGTGGATCCAGGATAAGATGGAAATATCCTGACAGTGCAGAGATACTGGCTTTGATTGAAATCTCGGAATTGCTCTTCGACCGTGTACTCAGGATACCAGCGGTATCCAGCCTCAGTCATTACCCTGACCAACTTAGCAGTATGGCCGGGTACATCTAGGCATCGAGTCAGGCGAACCACTTGATTGAGGTCGCGAGTGGCCATCTGAAAGCATGATCATAATGCAAAGGCATTAGAATTTCTAGCAAAATTTCGGCAGCATAACAGCTGTAAATGCTCAAAAAGGATATTGAGACATTTGACAAAGGATTTCGTACACACTCAACATCATCACATCAAAGTTCTGAACCATTCTGGCTACATAATGTGGTAGTAGAACTGAACTAGGCTTGTAACCATCAAACTTATAAGGTACTACTGATTAGTAACACGTGATCCTGACAGAGAGAATAGATCTTAATTCCTTAACCCCCGGTGGAAGAATGGACTGACTCAGATCAGAATGTCATAAGATATAAGAAGTAAAAAGAGCCTTACGTTCCATCCCACAAACAATTCCCCTACATATAACTAAAGAATTTCTAGACTCAACATCGACCAGTTTGGCTTGGAGAACCTACAGGCAGTCCGGCTCTGATGCCAACGCTGTCAGGACCCCGACTCGATGTCACATCGATCTAGCTGGTAACACTTCATATCACTTTGCGGCCTCACGCACGGTATCCCCACGGGTGTCGTCTTACCTTTTCCCGGGACCGTTTGCGCCTTTTGGCTCACGTATATGATAGTGTCGCTAGCATCCATATGATAAAGAGCCCGGGCTGACATGACTAGTCGTAAACCCAAAGTGGCACAGACTTACAGGGACAGGCATCCATGACCCAGCTTCGAACGTGTCGGTCATCAGCAAGTGGGTCCGGGCTGTAGCACTGGGCTAGCAGGACTCCGGTAAACCGGGCTGTAGCGGGCTAACAGGACTCCGGTACTCAAAGCGTGACATTTCCCCGAAGGGACAGACACAGGAACGAAGAAGGACACATGCCGGCCAGCCTAAGTGTTCCAGAGCAGTAGCAAGCTACCATGGCTCAGCGGTAACACTAGGAGACATTTCCCGGTAAGAGAGGCTACTAAAGATAAACAACTAGATAGTCAGATCCCACACATACCAAGCATTTCAATCATACACACAATATGCTCGATATGTGCGAATACAACGAAGCATCACAACATGACTCTACGACACAAGTACTTTATTTAAGGCTCAGGGAGCCATACATAACATACACAAAGGTACGGGTCTCACGACCCAACATACAAGTCATACAGTCATACAAGCCAGCAGCGGAAGTAACTTGTCTGAGTACAGACAACTAGTAAAATAAAAGAGGCTTGGAAGCCTAGCTATACTACGTGGTCCATCACAAGCTCAGGGTCACCACCTGGGTCTTTAGCCTACTCGTTGATGTCAACGTCTACATAGAACCCATCAGAAGGGGTTGCAGCGTCTTCTGTAAAAATGTAGATTATAGCAACATGAGTACAAAGGTACTCAGCAAGACTTACATCAGATCCTACATACATGCATAGTATCAAGAAGGGTTGGTGGAGTTATTGCAGCAAGCCAGCTTTGACTCTTGGCTAGGCTATCCTACGATACTCCAACTTGAAATTGTTTTGCGCACACGAGTCCACTACTCACCACTTCAATACACTACCGAGGATCCACCTCCGTCTTCCTACGGAAGAGCCATCCTCGGCACTCACACTTATCTTGAGGCTTTTAGTAGTTTCCATTTACTTGTCTATGAACTGTATAGGCAACCAAGTAGTCCTTTACCGCGGACGCGGCTATTCGAATAGATCATGTTAACCCTGCAGGGGTGTACTTCTTCATACATGTTTCCACCACTTAGCGTCTGCACACGACATGTGCTCGGCAGACTTCAAGCGAAAGCCGACGTGGGTGTAGACCACGACCTACCTAAACACTTAAGCCTCTAGTCCAGGTTTATCGCCTATTCAGGTTCCATCCGCAGGGAGTCCGGCCGAGGTTTCCCATACGGCCCCGAACGATGTGAACAGGGTTCCCGAGATACCTAACGGGTATTCGGTACACCGTGCCACGTACCTACCGCATCACAGCCCACCCCTACGGTCAGCGCTGTCCACGGCCTCCAGTAGGCTACAAACACCAGAAACTACTTGCAACTCCTGGACAGAGAGCTAGGGTGAATAAGAAGTCGAGCGGGGTCATGTTTCAGGGCCCAATGTATGGTAGTAGCTGATTCTTAAATCACACATACAGATCTCAGTGCTTAAGGTCGGCTTCAATGAAACAACCCACCATGTACTCCTACATGGCCTCTCATCGATACCTTTACCAAATCGTGTTCACCACACCACTCTCATTACCGACGTAATCATTTCACTCTAGCCCATCACCCAGATGAACCAGACCTGACACGACTCTAAGCATAGCAGGCATAGCAAGGTAGGAACAACACATACATATGGCTCAATCAACTCCTACACATGCTAGTGGGTTTCATCTAGTTACTGTGGCAATGACAGGTCATGCAGAGGAAATGGGTTCAACTACCGTAGCACACAGCAGTTTGAATCGCGTTGTCTTAATGCAGTAAAAGAGAGCAGGAGCGAGAACATGGGATTGTATCGATATGATCAAATGGTTGGTTGCTTGCCTGATGGTTCGTTGCACGGATACGGTTCTTCGTTAGGGTAATCACGGTACTCCTCGGGGACAGATCCTGTCGCAAAGGACATCGATACACAAACATCACCAAACAATATGCAACAATATGATGCATGCATGAAACATGGCAATATGAGTGTGTTGGGCTAATGCAACTAAAACCAGAAGGGTTTGAACAAATTTGAATCAAAGATTCAAATTCCAAATTCAAATATGGCCTTTTAAAGTGCTTTTCCTTGTTCTGATTAAAACATCAATTTAACTTGTTTGATCATGCATGAAAATAGTACAGATGGATAGATTGGATTTTTCTGATCATTTTTCATATATAATTTGTCCAATTTGGAGTTACAGAATAAAAGTTATGAATTTTTGAAGTTTAAATAATATTCTGGAATTTCCTGATTTAATTTAAATCCAGAAATTCAATTACTGCGTCAGCCTGACGTCAGTGTGACGTCAGCAGGTCAACGGAACTGGTCCAGGTCAAACCTGACAGTGGGTCCCGCATGTCAGGGTGATTAATTTAATTAAAACTTAATTAAAACTAATCCTGTTTAATTAGCAGGGCTGGGCCCCACCTGTCATTGACTCAGGGGAGTCAACCAGGGCCCACCCGTGGTCAAAGTCAGTGTCGGCTGCCGGCGTTTAGTCGCCGGCGAGCCCGACGCGGCGGCGGGAGTGGTTTTGGCCATTTCGGCCACCAAATGGACCGCGGAGGCCACCGGAGTGGAGCTGAGGACAACCCGCAGCTCTTGGCGGAGTCCGTTGGGGTCGGGGTGGCCGGAGTCGACGCCGGCGACGACTTTGGCGGCCACCGAGGTTCGGTCGGAGGTGAACTTGGTGCTAGAGGGTTCGGTGAGGCTCGTGGAGTGGCTAGCTAGGTGCTGTGGAACGCGGTGAGCAAGATGGACACCATCTTGTGGCCGGAGGATGACCGGGAGCACGTCGGCGACGAGGTCCACGGCGGTGGGTGCGGTTGAGCTCCGGGAGGTTGCTACACGGCTCGGGAGCAAGAACGGAAGGGAGGGGAAGATGGCTAAGCTCACAGTGAGTGCGACGGAGTCCTTGGTGCGGCCGGAGATGGACCGGAGCGACGACGGCGTTGAAGGGGATCTCCGGCGACGGTGAGCTCGGGCGAGGTCGGTGCGGTGGTCTCGGGCGTTGCGAGCGCTCGGGGCTCGGCTGCTCGATGAAGTGGACAGCGGCGAAGCTCCTGGACACGGTGAGACGGCGTGGAGACGACGGGGAGCACGGCTACGACGGTGGTGCGGCGATGGTGGCGTCGGCCATGGCTGGGGCGTGCGAGGGGGAGGAGCTGGAGAGGAGAGGGGGTGTCTGGGGGATTCGGGGGAGAGAGGGAGGCCGATCCACGTCGTCACCTGGCGAGGGGAGCGGCGAGGCGGCGAGCAGGTGCGTGGCGCACGCCGCGGTCGCCGTCGGGCACCTGCCTGCCTGCCTGGCCGGCAAGCAGCTCGCTGGAGCGGTGCTGGGCTGGGCCGGCAGGTGGGCTGGCTAGTGGGCCTGCGGTGGCGCCAGGTAGGGTTTTCCCTTTTTTTTCTATTTCTGTTTTTATTTAATATATCTGCAACTTTGTTGAATTAAATAAAATACCTAGACAACTCCAAAAATCACCAAACTACTCCTGGTCCATAGTTGGATTATTTCCAACATGAAACATTTTAGTTTGGAGATATTTGAGCATTTAAATATTTTATATAATTTTAAATGCCCAAATTCAAATAGTTATGATTTAATTCAAAAACCCTAGGATGGCCTAGGAAAATGTGCACCACTTTTGCAGAGGTTCTGAACCAAGACAAAAATGATGGGCATTTTAGAAGGGCATTTCAGGTTCATTGAAAATTATTTTAGTAAACCCTAGTTGGTTTCAGAGGGGACTGGGGGTTCTGTCATCCCCATTTCAAGTTTCTGCTGAAAGAGTAAACATGATGCAACACTCTAATGCATGACTAGCTAGGGTGTGACATCGGTACCTCTGGAAATCGGTACCTAGTATTGGTATTAGCACCCCCGGAGACCGGACTCGTAGGGGGTAAGATTCGTATGTCTTCCTCTGATGTAAAGGGGCATCCCCTAGAGGTGGGCTCCCTTTATGCACTAGGGCTCGCTTTACAAAAGAAAAACAAACTACTCCTCTTGATGTGGTCAGAGCAAAGTACTAATAGGCACAGAAACAGCAGGAACGCTTCGGACATTGTGTTCGAAGACACCAAGACTCTCTCCTCTCATGATGAAGATGAAGAGGAGGAAGAGAGCAATTCTCCCCTTAAGGGGGGAAAGAACAAAAGGGTGGCCTCTATGGATCTAGAGGTGGAGGCGTCCAAGAAGGGGAAACTCTCCCTTTCGGATGATTCTGAATCGGACGCCGACGCCATCCCCGAGTGGCACCCCAGGCCGAAGCCCCCTGGCCGGATCGTAAGTATCCAAAGACACTGTTCATATATCCGGCTTTATGCCTTGTGGTTCTAACATGTTGAATTGCGTGTTACAGTCCGGCTCGCGATCTCCCCCAACGATCATCGTCCTCTGGGAGTTCGCTGGGGCCGAACATGATGGAGAGCGAGTCACCTCCGCAGGCCTCTCCGCCCACTGCTATGGACAACACCAAAGTGTTGTCCCGAAGAACCTCTCTAGGTCACGGGGAGGTGCGGGAGGCCGTGAAGGTGGTGGCGGAGGGTAATACCTCTATTGTCGAAAAGAGGGGGGAATCAAGCCCCATGGAGATCGCCGACGGGTGCCATGCCCAATTCGGCCCCCAACCAAATATTATTCTGGAGATCCATACGGCTCCGGAATCGAGCGAGCAGCCTCCGTCAAAAGAAGGGGGTGCGCCACCTCCACCAGCGACCTCTGTCAATCCAGAGGCACCGTATACTCTGCTGGAAGCACTTAGAAGTGCTTGCATTGTGGAGGAACATCGTACCCTTATGGGTACGGTGGTTGAAAAGGTTCGATTCGCTAAAAACGGATTGAACGAAGCCTATACCATCCTTCTAACAGGCTTTGAGGTATGTGATGTAATATATATTTTTTAGCTATTTGTATATGTAAAAGGAATTCTTGTGTATAGATAGCAGCCCTTGAGACTCTGTTCGGCGTTCGCGAAGAAAGGCCGAACAGAGGATCAAATAATTCTTCCCATGAGATAACATACATGTCTATTTGGATAAAGAGGCTTCGATGTTAGCAACAGCCTCCCACGCCGCCGAAGTATCCGAACTAAAGCGGAAGTTGGAGGAAAAGCAAGGTATGCGATATCGAAACATATATTAAATGATATGAGCTCTGATTTGTTATCTAAATGAGTTTTATAATTATGCTGATAGTTGACGCGTCTGAGGTCGAGACCCTCAAGAGCGCGCTGGCCGAAGCCAAGAATGAGGCAGAGATGGAACGAGCCCCCCCCCCCTAAAACATGAAGCGAGGTTGGATGAAGTCCAATAAGAGCTAAAGGATGCTATAAGAAAATGTGAGTCCTTGGAGCGCAAGGTGTCGGATCGAGACTCTGAACTTGCTACGGCGCTCCAAAGTGCGAAGGAGGCCCGGGTTGAAGCCCAAGGTGCCTGCCGGGAGATCCAAGAGGCAAAGCAGATCGTGGCGGGTAAGGCTTTTAATATGCAAAGCAAATTTGTAAGGAGAAAGTACATCTTGCTAACCCGCATTTGCAGTTCTCCAGGAGCGTTTGCGGATCTACCCCGGAGTATTGCTGATGCTACGGAGTTCTTCAAAGCCAAAGAGGGAGCTCAATGGAGAAGCTGTTCTGGCCGCAGTACCTTGCGCCAGAGCATCCAGTGCCCCTCAATGATCAGCTGAAGCAGCTGACAGGACTGCATAGGGTGGCCTAATTGGCCATGAAGGATGTCATAGTCTGTCTTTGGCCAGCCGAACCCATACCCAGCAGTTACTTCGGGCTCGTGAAGCGGCTAGTCAATGCCTGCCCTCAGCTTGATGCTATAAAGATGTCAGTCTGTATCGAGGGTGCCCGGATGGCCTTCACTCGTGTCAAGGTGCAGTGGGCGAAGATGAATGCCACCAAGCTTGCAACCTAGGGATCACCCGCAGGCAAGGAACACCGCACGTCGGAGTGGTATTTTGACGAAGTCCTGGAAGGATCCCGCATTGTAGAGGGCCAGTGTTCGAAGGACATTATATTTGAATGAATGTATCCGTGTTGCCCGAACTTTGTATTATGAAAACAAGGCTTTTGTATAATATTTTTGCTTGTTTTCTCTCGAATTATTTTCCTCCTGTGCGGTTGTTTACGGTATCTGAGAGTTGTCCAGTCGTCAGCTTTAGCCCCCACATAGGTGAAGGAAATATGCCCTAGAGGCAATAATAAAATTATTATTTATTTCCTTAGTTCATGATAAATGTTAATTATTCATGCTAGAATTGTATTAATCAGAAACTTAATACATGTGTGAATACATAGACAAAATATATAGTCCCTAGTATGGCTCTACTTGACTAGCTTGTTAATCAAAGATGGTTATGTTTCCTAACCATAGACATGTGTTGTCATTTGATAAACGGGATCACATCATTAGGAGAATGATGTGATGGACATGACCTATCCGTTAGCTTAGCATTATGATCGTCTTAGTTTCATTACAACTGCTTTCTTCATAACTTATACAAGTTCCTCAAACTATGAGATTATGCAACTCCCGAATACCGGAGGATTAATTTGTGTGTTACTAAACGTCACAACGTAAAAGGGTGATTATAAAGGTGCTCTACAGGTGTCTCCAAAGGTGTTTGTTGGGTTGGCATAGATCGAGATTAGGATTTGTCACTCCGTGTTTCGAAGAGGTATCTCTGGGCCCTCTCGGTAATACTCATCACTATAAGCCTTGCAAGCATTGTGACTAATGAGTTAGTTGCGGGATGAAGAATTACGGAATGAGTAAAGAGACTTGCCGGTAACGATTGAACTAGGTATTGAGATATGGACGATCAAATCTCGGGCAAGTAACATACCGATGACAAAGGGAACAACGTATGTTGTTATGCAGTTTGACTGATAAAGATCTTCGTAGAATATGTAGGAACCAATATGAGCATCCAGGTTCCGCTATTGGTTATTGACCGGAGATGTGTCTCGGTCATGTCTACATAGTTCTCGAACCCGTAGGGTCCGCATGCTTAACGTTCGATGATGATTGGTATTATGGGTTTATGTGATATGATGTACCAAAGGTTATTTGGAGTCCCAGATATGATCATGGACATGACGAGGAGTCTCAAAATGGTCGAGACATAAAGATTAATATATTGGACGACTATGTTCGGACAAGGAAGTGTTCCGGAGAAGTTTCATATAAAACCGGAGTGCCGGAGGGTTATCGAAAACCCCGGGGGAACTAATGGGCCTCGATGGGCCCTAGTGGAGAGAGAGAGGGGCCGGCCAAGGCAGGCCGCGCGCCCCCTCCCCTTGAGTCCGAATAGGACAAGGAAGGGGGGCACCCCCCTTTCCTTCCCCCTCTCCCTCTCCTTCCTTCCCCCTCTATCCCTTTAGGTGGAAACCTACCAGGACTTGGAGTCCTAGTAGGATTCCCCTATTGGGGGCGCGCCCTTGGAGGGTCGGCCGGCCTCCCCCTTGCTCCTTTATATACAGAGGCAGGGGTACCCTAGAACACACAAGTTGATTGTTTAGCCGTGTGCGGTGGCCCCCTCCATAGATTTCCACCTCGGTCATATTGTCGTAGTGCTTAGGCGAAGCCCTGCACCGGTAACTTCATCATCACCGTCACCATGCCGTCGTGCTAATGAAACTCTCCCTCGACCTCAGCTGGATCTAGAGTTCATGGGACGTCATCGAGCTGAACGTGTGTAGATCGCGGAGGTGCCATACCTTCGGTGCTAGGATCGGACGGATCGTGAAGACGTACGACTACATCAATTGCGTTGTCATAATGCTTCCGCTTTCGGTCTACGAGGGTATGTAGACAACATTCTCCCCTCTCGTTGCTATGCATCACCTAGATAGATCTTGTGTGATCGTAGGAAATATTTTGAAATTACCGCGTTCCCCTACAGTGGCATCCGAGCCAGGTCTATGTGTAGATGTTATATGCACGAGTAGAACACAAAGAGTTGTGGGCGATAATAGTCATACTGCTTACCAGCATGTCATACATTGATTCGGCGGTATTGTTGGATGAAGCGGCTCAGACCGACATTATGCATACACTTATGCGATACTGGTTCTACCGATGTGCTTCGCACATAGGTGGCTGGTGAGTGTCTGTTTCTCCAACTTTGGTTGAATCAAGTGTGGCTACGCCCGGTCCTTGTTGAAAGTTAAAACAACACACTTGATGAAAAATCATTGTAGTTTTGATGCGTAGGTAAGAACGGTTCTTGCTAGAAGCCCATAGCAGCCATGTACAACTTGCAACAACAAACTAGAGGACGTCTAACTTGTTTTTGCAGGGCTTGCTGTGATGTGATATGGTCAAGGCATGATGTGATATAAACTGTTGTATGAGATGATCATGTTTTGTAACAAAGTTATCGGCAACTGGCAGGAGCCATATGGTTGTCGCTTTATTTTATGCAATGCAATTGCCATGTAATTGTTTTACTTTATCACTAAGCAGTAGCGATAGTCGTAGTAACAATAGTTGGCGAGACGACAACGATGCTACGATGGAGATCAAGGTGTCGCGCCAGTGACGATGGAGATCATGACGATGCTTCGGTGATGGAGATCATAAGCACAAGATGAGGATGGCCATATCATGTCACATATTTTGATTGCCTGTGAAGTTTATCCTTTATGCATCTTATCTTGCTTAGAACGAAGGTAGCATTATAGGATGATCCCTTACTAAATTTCAAGGTATAAGTGTTCTCCCTGAGTATGCACCATTGCTACAGTTCGTCGTGCCGAGACACCATGTGATGATCGGGTGTGATAAGCTCTACATTCACATACAACGGGTGCAAGCCAGTTTTACACACGCAGAATACTCGGGTTAAACTTGACGAGCCTAGCATATGCAGATATGGCCTCGGAACACTGAGACCGAAAGGTCGAGCGTGAATCATATAGTAGATATGATCAACATAGTGATGTTCACCATTGAATACTACTCCATCTCACATGATGATCGGACACGGTTTAGTTGATTTGGATCATGTGATCACTTAGATGATTAGAGGGATGCCTATCTAAGTGGGAGTTCTTAAGTAATATGATTAATTGAACTTTAATTTATCATGAAACTTAGTACATGGTAGTATTTTGCATGTCTATGTTGTTGTAGATCAATGGCCCGTGCTACCGTTCCTTTGAATTTTAATGCGTTCCTAGAGAAAGCTAAGTTGAAAGATGATGGCAGCAACTACATGGACTGGGTCCATAACTTGAGGATTATTCTCATTGCTTCACAGAAGAATTACGTCCTGGAAGCACCGTTGGGTGCCAGGCCTGCTGCAGATGCTACTGATGATGTTAAGAACGTCTGGCAGAGCAAAGCTGATGACTACTCGATAGTTCAGTGTGCCATGCTTTATGGCTTAGAACCAGGACTTCAACGATGTTTTGAACGTCATGGAGCATATGAGATGTTCCAGGAGTTGAAGTTAACATTTCAAGCAAATGCCCGGATTGAGAGATATGAAGTCTCCAATAAGTTCTACAGCTGTAAAATGGAGGAGAATAGTTCTGTCAGTGAACATATACTCAGAATGTCTGGGTACCACAACCACTTGACTCAACTGGGAGTTAATCTTCCTGATGATAATGTCATTGATAAAGTTCTTCAATCACTACCACCAAGCTACAAAAGCTTCATGATGAACTATAATATGCAAGGGATGAACAAGACTATTCCCGAGCTCTTCGCAATGCTAAAGGATGCGGAGGTAGAAATCAAAAAGGAGCATCAAGTGTTGATGGTCAACAAGACCACTAGTTTCAAGAAAAAGGGCAAAGGGAAGAAGGGGAACTTCAAGAAGAACGGCAAAAAGGTTGCTGCTCAAGAGAAGAAACCCAAGTCTGGACCTAAGCCTGAAACTGAGTGCTTCTACTGCAAAGGGACTAGTCACTGGAAGCGGAATTGCCCCAAGTATTTGGCGGATAAGAAGGATGGCAAAGTGAAAGGTATATTTGATATACATGTTATTGATGTGTACTTAACTAATGCTCGCAGTAGCGCCTGGGTATTTGATACTGGTTCTTTTGCTCATATTTGCAACTCGAAACAGGGGTTACAGATTAAGCGAAGATTGGCTAAGGACGAGGTGACGATGCGCGTGGGAAATGGTTCCAAAGTCGATGTGATCGCGGTCGGCACGCTACCTCTACATCTACCTTTGGGATTAGTTTTAGACCTGAATAATTGTTATTTGGTGCCAGCGTTGAGTATGAACATTATATCTGGATCTGGTTTGATGCGAGACGGTTATTCATTTAAATCAGAGAATAATGGTTGTTCTATTTATATGAGTAATATCTTTTATGGTCATGCACCCCTCATGGGTGGTCTATTTTTGTTGAATCTTGATAGTAGTGATACACATATTCATAGTGTTGAAGCCAAAATATATAAGTTTAATAATGATAATGCAACTTATTTGTGGCACTGCCGTTTGGGTCATACCAGTGTAAAGTGCATGAAGAAACTCCATGCTGATGGACTTTTGGAATCACTTGATTATGAATCACTTGGTGCTTGCGAACCGTGCCTTATGGGCAAGATGACTAAAACTCCGTTCTCCGGAGCAATGTAATGAGCTACTGACTCGTTGGAAATAATACATACCGATGTATGCGGTCCAATGAGTATTGAGGCTCGTGGTGGGTATCGTTATTTTCTTACCTTCACAGATGATTTGAGCAGATATGGTTATATCTACTTAATGAAGCATAAGTCTGAAACATTTGAAAAGTTCAAAGAATTTTAGAGTGAAGTGGAAAATCATCGTAATAAGAAAATAAAGTTTCTACGATCTGATCATGGAGGAGAATATTTGAGTTACGAGTTTGGTCTTCATTTGAAACAACATGGGATAGTTTCACAATTAACGCCACCTGGAACACCACAGCGAAATGGTGTGTTCGAATGTCGTAACCGTACTTTATTGGATATGGTGCGATCTATGATGTCTCTTACTGATTTACCGCTATCATTTTGGGGTTATGCTTTAGAGACGGCTGCATTCACTTTGAATAGGGCGCCATCAAAATCCTTTGAAACGACGCCTTATGAACTGTGGTTTGGCAAGAAATCAAAGTTGTTGTTTCTTAAAGTTTGGGGCTGCATTGATTATGTGAAAAAGCTTCAACCTGATAAGCTCGAACCCAAATCGGAGAAGTGCTTCTTCATAGGATACCCAAAGGAAATTGTTGGGTACACCTTCTATCACAGATCCAAAGGCAAAATCTTTGTTGCTAAGAATGGATCATTTCTAGAGAAGGAGTTTCTCTCGAAAGAAGTGAGTGGGAGGAAAGTATAACTTGATGAGGTAGTTGTACCTTCTCCCTTATTGGAAAGTAGTTCATCACAGAAATCAGTTCTGGTAATTCCTACACCAATTAGCGAGGAAGCTAATGATGATGATCATGAAGCTTTAGATCAATTTACTACCGAACCTCGTAGGTCTTCCGGAGTAAGATCCGCACCAGAGTGGTACGATAATCTAGTTCTAGAAGTCATGTTACTATACCAACGTGCTGACGAAACTCTCCCTCGACTCAGCTGGATCTAGAGTTTGTGGGACGTCACCGAGCTGAATGTGTGCAGATCGCGGAGATGCCGTACCTTCGGTGCTAGGATCGGTCGGATCGTGAAGACGTACGACTACATCAACCGCGTTGTCATAACGCTCCCGCTTTCGGTCTATGAGGGTATGTAGATAACACTCTCCCCTCTCGTTGCTATGCATCACCTAGATAGATCTTGCGTGATCATAGGATTTTTTTTGAAATTACCGCGTTCCCCTACAGTAGGTAGTACGGGGGTGTTCAGAACAGCACATGAACACACTTAACTCAACGGCTTGGTCCTTGAAGGAGGTGTTAGTGTGGCGAACCAGGCAATCAGATTATGCGGCTTTATCACTCTCACTTAGCCATAGGAGTTTGACAATAGGATTGTAGGCGCAGCCCCTGGTATTGTTCTATTATCCAAACTTGGGTGTTGTAGACGCCTGACGAGGTGAAGACCGGTCCTTCGCGTAACACGGAAAAAATCGCAAGAGATTAATACTTAGTCACCGAATAGCTGACCAGCTCTCACCGCATCATGATAGTCAGTTTTCGGCTTTCTCTACTGAGGCATTTATCCAGATGAACTAGAAACACAATTGCAGTAATTCTCCCTTTACTACCTTAGCCAAACAAGCGGAACGTAAGGCAATAACCACAGGAGCCGGGCAACCCAACTATTGACCAAAGACATGATTCGAAGCCGATGCATATAATGCTATATTCGAGACACCGAATTGTACTGTAAAAGTGTTCGGACTTATTTTATTTTTAAGAAATGTACATGGCTGAATGGAGCCCCTGGCGATTTAGGTCGTGCCAAGGTGTACATGACAATCGGACAAAAAAAGAGGGAATGCAGATTAGGAAATAAGCCAGTACCGAATAGGTTGGGCAAAAAACTATTTCCATTATAGTCTGATTGATACGTCAAAACGTATTTGTACAGATAATGCTATCAGCATCGAAGCTATTTTACATGCCGAGCACAAGGGGAAACCGTGTACAGGTCCTAAAAAGGAAGAGGTGATCTTTTGAAGATCCTTTAGATACTCGCCCGCACGTCTGCACTACTTTTCGCCTTGGTGTATGATCCTTTGAGAAGATCAATGATCGGGCTTTCATAAGGGGCCTGGAAAAAGGGCCCTTGGCACCATCAAAAGGTGATGTGGGTTGTAAGGAACCTGAAAAAACAAAAATGAGGGTCCAGGTAGGGTCGAGCCATATTGTGGACTTTATCTTTGATATGCCTCCATCTTTGCCCATGGTATCTTTAGTGCGTAGTTATGTACGCGCGATACATATGCTGCAATTCGGTTGGGGCTGAGACGGAGGCCGGATTGCTAATCGAGCTCCTGACGAGCTGGGTTGTCATTCTGTGGGGTAGTTCAGACTCGTTTGATAGTGTCCGGGGGCTTGACTGCCGATGTAGGATTTGGCTTGATAAGCCCACCCTGTACTTCCGCTACGAGGGCCGCGGTGTGTTCCTCATTACGGAGGGAGCGCTCCATGTTTCCATTGATTTTTATAACACTGCGTGGTCCTGGAATCTTGAGTTTTAGATAGGCATAGTGTGGAACCACACTGAAGCAAGCAAACGCAATTCCTTCGAGCAGTGCATGATAGCCACTGCGTAAAGGGACGATGTCGAAGATCAAGTCTTCGCTTTGGAAGTTGTCCGGCGAACCGAAGACGACTTCCAATGTGATTGGGCCCGTGCGGCGGGCCTCTACATCAGGTATTACTCCTTTGAAGGTAGTTTTGGTGGGCTTGATTCTTGATCAGTCAATACCCATTTTATGGACTGTGTCCTGATAGAGCAGGTTAAGACTGCTGCCACCGTCCATGAGGACCCTCGTGAGGTGGAATCCATCGATAATTGGGTAGAGGACCAATGCGGCTGAACCTTTGTGACGGATACTGGTCGGATGGTCTCTGTGATCGAAAGTGATCGGACATGCTGACCATGGGTTGAATTTTGGGGCGACTGGCTCTATCGCATAGACGTCCCTTAACACGCGTTTGCGCTCCCTCTTGGGGATGTGAGTAACGTATGTCATGTTCACCGTTTTGACCTCGGGGGGGGGGGGGGGGATTTCTTCTGCCCCCCTGTGTTCGATGGGTGAGGCTCCTCGTCGTCGTCCTCGTTGGGCAACCCTTTCCCCTTATGTTTGGTGTTTAACTTACCGGCCTGTTTAAAGACCCAACAACTTCTGTTGGTATGGTTAGCAGGCTTGTCGGGGGTGTCGTGAATCTGGCAAGGTCGATCGAGTATTCGGTCCAGGCTAGATGAACCGTCTTTGTTTCTTTTGAATGCATTCTTCCACTGACCGGTTTGGAGCCACTAAATCTAGCGTTAACCGTCGTGTCTTCGGTATTGTCATTGTTGCTTCGACGCTTGTTTTTGTTGCGTCGGGGCCTGCCGTTGCCGTTTCTGGCTTCAGAAGTGCCAGGGTCGCTGGTACTGTTGCTGCTACGGGCTAGCCAGCTATCTTCGCCCACGCAAAAGCGGGTCATGAGTGTTGTGAGGGCTGCCATGGACTTTGGCTTCTCTTGGCCGAGGTGTTGGGCGAGCCATTCATCGCGGATGCTGTGTTTAAAAGCTGCTAAGGCTTCAGCGTCCGGACAGTCGACAATTTGGTTCTTTTTAATTAGGAACCTGGTCCAGTATTTTCTGGCTGACTCTCCGGGTTGCTGGACTATGTGACTGAGGTCATCGGCGTCCGGAGGCTGGATATAAGTTCCTTGGAAGTTGTCTCTAAAGGCATCTTCCAAGTTTTCCCAGCTTCCAATAGAGTTTTCTGGGAGGTTGTTTAACCAGTGTCGACCTGGTCCCTTAAGTTTTAGGGGGAGGTATTTGATGCATGTAACTCGTCATTGCGAGCCATGTGAATATGGAGAAGAAAGTCTTCAATCCATACTGCATGATCTGTCGTGCCATCGTATGATTCAATGTTCATGGGTTTGAACCCTTCTAGGAACTAGTGCTCCATTACCTCATTGGTGAATCATATGGGGTGTGCGGCGCCTCTGTATCGGGCAACGTCACGACGCAGTTCGGATGAAGTCCGTATGCGGTTTTCGGCCCGGGTGAGGTTATGCTTGTCGCGCCAAGCCTGATGACCGTCTTCTCATGCTGGGACACGCCCCCTTGATCCATAAATTGATCTGGTCTGACCGGCTCTATTGTCCAGGTCCTGTCGCAGGTCATAAGTGTATCCTGCGGCCGCTGTCTCTCTGCCTCTACGGTGGGGTGGTGCGGGCTGGTGTTCGTCTTGAGTTGCCGCTCTGTCCCGGCCACGTGGTGGTCAATCAGGTCCATCGGCAGCATTACGCGTTGGCGGTATAGACTCCAGGGCCTCATCGTCGAATTGGGGTAGCAGCTTGCACTTCGGGTAACTCTTAGTTGGGCGTTCGAGGTCGTATTCCTCGGCTGCCAGGACATTAGTCCATCTATCATTGAGTAAGTCCTGATCAGCTTGGAGTTGTTGCTGCTTCTTTTTCAGGCTTGTTGCAGTGGCTATTAGCCGGCGCTTGAAGCGCTCTTGTTCGAGGGGTTCCTCTGGCATGATGAAATCTTCGTCGTTGAGGCTCTCATCCTCTTCAGAGATTGGTAGGTAGTTACTATCCTCCGAGCCCTCATTCCCGACAGGATCGTCGGGGTTACCTTGCCCACCCTCCCAATTGTCATGTTCGGATGTTGGCTCGATAGGGGCTTCTTGGTCTTCAGCGTTCTCCAGAGTATTATTGTCTCCTGTGCCGGTATTGTTGTTCTTTTCGCGATGCGATTTCGAGCAGCGTCGCTCACGTCGACGCTTTGGTGGTGCCTCAGAAGGCTTGTCCTCGACTGGACCCTTCCCACCATCGCCGTCATCCTCTTTGGGTGTGTCCACCATGTACACGTCATATGTGGAAGTGGTCGTCCAGCATCCGGTGAATGGCGGGTTCTGGCCTTGCTCATCTCCGGTATCATCGTACATACCGTCGATGTCCTCGGAAGCGTAGTCGAGCATGTCGGTTAAGTCCTCGACAATGCCTATGAAGTGGGTGGTGGGTGGGATGTAAAATTCCTCGCTCTCAGCCCCTAGTATGGGCTGGGCGTAGTTCGGCAATGATTCTTCTTCAATGGCGAGAGATTGCATTAAGTCCAGGGACTCGTTTAAGAGCGAGGTTTGGGCGGGGAAGCGAGAGTCCGTGGAGTTGGGCGGGACAGAAGTTCCCTGGCCAAGCTCAAATGACGCGGACCTCGAGAGTTCGAAGCTAGTGTCCGGAGGCGAGTCCGGCTTCATGATGATAGAGGGAGCCTGGCGTAACTCCGGGCCTGCCGGTGACGCGATCCCCTCCGGTTCTCCGGTGTCAAGCTCTATAGCTGTAGAGAGTCCGGCGGGCTCCAAACTCCCGTCTTCGGACCCCGATGATGCACTCCGGATCTAAGGCCAGATCGGTGGTTGGGGCCGCGAATCCTTGGAAGATCAAGTCTCCTCGGATATCAGCAACATAGTTCAGATTTCCAAAACTAATCTGATGACTAGGGGCATAGCTGTCGATCTGCTCCAGATGGCCAATCGAGTTGGCGCGCAGTGCGAAGCCGTCGAATACGTAAACTTGGCCGGGGAGAAAAGTCTCCCTCAAGGCAGTATTGTTGTGGATGACCGACGGAGCCATCGAGCCTTCTAGTGACGGCACAGTGCAGCTCTCAACGAAAGCACCAATGTCGGTGTCAAAACCGGCAGATCTCGGGTAGGGGGTCCCGAACTGTGTGTCTAAGGATCGAAGGTAACAGGAGGCAGGGAACACGATGTTTACCCAGGTTTGGGCCCTCTTAATGGAGGTAATACCCTACTTCCTGCTTGATTGACTTTGATGAGTATAGGGGTTACAAGAGTTGATCTACCTAGAGATCTTAATGGCTAAACCCTAGATGTCTAGCATGTATGATTGTGATTGCCTCTACGGACTAAACCCTCCGGTTTATATAGACACCGGAGGGGCCTAGGGTTGTACATAGTCGGTTTACAAAGAAAGGAAGATACATTATCCGAATGCCAAGCTTGCCATCCACGCAAAGGAGAGTCCCATCCGAACACGAGGGAGGGCCTTCTGTCTTGTATCTTCACGGCTCATTAGTCCGGCCCATGTAACATAAACCGGCTCCCCGAGGACCCCATAATCCAGGACCCTCTCAGCCCCGGCCGTTATTCTGTTGTGGATTTGGATATCGGTTGTATGGATCTTTGCTTTATTTATAAAGCGGGGCGAAAGCCTATTTCAAGAAGAGGATGTGTGCGCTGCAGGCTCTACGAGCGACGGTACGGTGAGGCCCAGATGAACACAGGCGTGTGTGTTTGGGTGATCGTCTAACTGATTGTTCTAAACTAAATTACCCTTACAAAAATAAAAGTAAAAATTAAATACTACTACGTACTCGCCCATGCAACTAAAATTGCATACTATGTAAAGCCTCATCAATATACTTGCATACCTTCTTCAGCCTTTCCTTTAGTGCCTCCGTGAACCGATGGATGGCATGACCACTGGCGTCGTGTCGATGCCATTTGCTTGGGAGGAGAAGCGTCGAACGAGGTAGAATGGGTGTGGTGAGAGCACACACCAGAGTGTCGGGTCATCATTACATTCTGCCTGCGGCCGGTGGCGGAGCTATATATGTTGAGGCCTGGGGGCCACTAACCTCCCCCCCCCCCCCCAAGCACAAGCGTTCGGGGTACGGGGTATCACCAGATATTTTTCACCAGATTCCTAACAAGAGAACTATTGCTTATCTGACCGACTCTTTAGGGAGGCAGATGTTCCAATCAATGATGTGCATTCTTGTAGCATCCAGAAAACAACATTCAAATGTGGAATATGTTGGCTCCAGGTATGGGGTGCCCCTCACATGACATGCAAAACGATCAGATGGTTGGGCCTACAGATTCCGGAATAGAAACTTGATCAGCTTTTTGGTGTTCTAGCTATGACATTAGAGGAATCGTTCGTGTTAGCAGTTGACATGAGTAATGTAGTATTACATGCAATATGTGCATTCTATATTTAGGAGTAACCCCCTGCTGAGTTTAGCGCATCAGAACTATAACTTTTGTTACATATATATATGCAATTTCCACACCAACGTTGCATTGTGTTTTGTCAATCTAAAAGTTGTACTGTTGTGGTTTGCTTTACTGGACAACAACATGCTTTCTAAAGGCATTACTATTGTTGTGAATCTCCTTTTTCTTTTGTCAAGTTTTGGTCCTTATATTTGAGCTGAATAAAACCAACAGTTGACAAGTCACACATTCTTAGCACCGTATTGCCCAATAGATGGGAGCACCGGATATTTTCTCATGTGTGATCATTCAATTTTGAATGAGACCAAGACGAGCCTGCCTATATTTGGAGGTTCACACTTCATTCCAAGATATACACAAATGATTTTCTATCAACAAAAAGAAACCAGTTCAATACCAAATCAGTATCATTAAATATATCATTCTCCGTAAAAAACAAACCATCAAACATACTTTTATACTCTCTAATTTGTATTAATTGTTGTTGCTTTAGTTCATCGGAGAAGTATTCTTTTTATTTCATATTGTGGTCAAACACAACAAAATTTTACTTCTAAATACACCTTATTTTTTTTATCGGAGGAGCATGATATACCTTCTAGCCTCACGTGTTTTTTTATCACATGTCATGCTAAAATGACGAAGGCCGGAGATAGATCAAATACATAATATTGGTGTGTGTTTGTGTGTGCGAGCGCGCGCGTGCGCCACACGACTATATAGTGGGTAGGCAAGATTTTACGTGCTGTATGAAACTAAACCACATGCTCAACCGCTTGTGCATGTCATCTTATTTCTTTTGAGTTTAGCTCTTGCTATTGTACTCCCTAGGCGGAGTGTTTCACGCATTAGCTAGGCCACTGATCCACGTAGACCCCCAGCTCTTGTGTCACCTCGGATGATTGTGTCGGGTAAATTGATTGGAGTGATTATTGAGAAGGAACTGCACATTTGAAAACACCGTGTCTTTGCTGAAATAAATCTTCCTTTTTGTTTGCTACATCAGTTCCATATGACAAGCTTAGGTTCAGTTGAGTTAGTGGACAAACAGAGGGAAAGAAATATGACAGTGAATGAAATAACATTCATGGAATGAGTTGAGGCAAAACCTCCAGCTCTTTTTTAGATCTTTGTTGCCTACACTTATACCAAACAAGCAATGGATTGAGATGACTCCTCATTCAAGCGATACTCAACAAAAGTAAGAAATGTTTGACCATGATCCTCATCTCGATATAGAAAGAAAATCAGTCTTCCTCATACCCCCCCCCCTCCCCCTTCATTCATAGAGTTGTGTTAGGCATATAGCTAGTGCTTATGGTGAACTTCATTTCACACCTAATAAACCCATGACTGAAAAGAAAGAAACTTGACACGCCATAGTGACCAGCGGGATGAGCATCGAAAAAGTGTTGCTCAACTCAGTGGAACGGAACAAGAAAAGAGACCAGACCTTTGAAGTGGCCCACCACCAGGGTTGGTGTTGTGTCGACGCCCCCGACACCTTCCTCCAACTCGGGGCTAGAGGTAATTTGGCTGATCTATGCAATGTTTGTTGAATCTGTTAAAATTGCACTTCCGCTGGTGTAGTGGTCAAATGAGTTAGTAAAAAAGATGAGACAACACCACACAAGTTTTCTTTTCCATGTATACAACAACAAATTAAAGCCTTTAGTTTCAAACAAGTTGGGGTAGGCTAGAACTGAAACTCATCAGATCTCGCAACCAACTCATGGTTCGGGCACATGGATAGCTAGCTTTCACGCATCATTGTCCATGGCTAGTTCTTTGGTGATATTCCAGTCCTTCGGATATCTCGTTACAGACTCCTCCCATGTCAGGTTTGATCTACCCCAGCCTCTCTTGACATTATCAGCATGCTTTAGCCGTCCACTACGCACTGAAGCTTCTGGAGGCCTGCGCTGAATATGCCAAAATCATCCCTAACGATGTTGGACAACCTTCTCTTTAATCAATGCCACCCAAACTCTATCCCGTATATCATCATTTCAGACCCGATTCTTACTTGTATGGCCACACATCCATCTCAACATGTGCATCTTCGATATACCTAACTATTGAACATGTCATCTTTTAGTCGGCCAGCACTCAGCACCATACAACATTACGGGTCGAATCGCCGTCCTGTAGAAGCTGCCTTTTAGGCTCACATCTTCGTCGATATCACTATCCTTCTGCAACATTGACCTTAAATATCGAAAGGTGTCCTTCTGAGGTACCACTTGCCCATCAAGGCTAACCTCATCTTGGAGGTCGGCAAAGCTGCATATCAGAAATGGAGCCGCTTCGAGCTGGGGTGAGGAAGTGATCCGTCATTTTTTTTCCTTTAGTGGCTGCTATGGTGGTGCTAGAGGCAGGTAAAGGGCGTTGGCGTCAAGCTCAGAGGATTCTTCGGTCTTGATTGTAATTTTCTTTCTTGGTTGGTTTTCTTTTGTGTAAAGACTAGCGTTCTGCTGTGTTTTTTAGGTTTAGAGGATTCTTCGGTCTTAATTGTAATTTTCTTTCTTGGCTGATTTTCTTTTGTGGAAAGACTAGCATTCTGCGGTGTTTTTTAGGTTTGTCAGTTCGATGTTTGCACGGCTTGTAGTAATATCTTTATGATATAAATGAGACACGTATTACCATGAAAAAAAAATCTACAGTACTATTGTTAGCAGTAGGCGGCGATCTGGTGCCATATGGAAAAATATGATCAAACAATGCTACCTCTTGTAGAGGTGACTACTGCCAGGGTCTCTTTTATACAGTTTCTGACAAAGAAATATATTCATCAAGCTTAACTGGGACAATATTCACAGGCTCGGACATAAATTAGGCCTTAAACCGAGCATAATATTCATCAAGTTCTGCTAAGTGAATACATTCATGTGCCACAGAACGAAACAAAACACCCATACGATAGCAAGCAATATGAGTCGGTTACATACTAACAGCAAAGGAGACCCTGCTCATCTATATAGCTGACAAGGTACTCCAATTATATATGCATAGCTGCAAAATAACTTGATACTGGAATTCTGGACCGTGGACAACTGATGTTAATGGTAGAACAGGTCATGGTGATGGATGGCGGTGATGGGCCATCCATCACCGAAACCCCTGGTTATAGTGAGCACCATCTTGAACATAGTAATCGTCCTCGTCATCATCGAACTCATCTTCATCTCCCTGAATGTTTTCATGGACAACATTGCCCCCAATATCATTACGGATTAGATTCCGTTCATCCCACAGTGGGCAGGAGCAGGTCGGTTTCTTGGCCTTCCATTCCTTCCCACAGGTGTAGCAGAATTCATAGCCACACCTGCAAGCAACCAAGAACAAGATGCATGAAATGGTTAAGACAAACAAGAGGCCCAGAGCATTAGCAGCGCATGAAGGATGTACAGATTAACATATTTTTTTACTAACACTAACATTAGTAACAAAATGATATGAGAACGGCGCAAGTACTTACACACAAGTCATATGGTAGCAACCCTCTGCGAGTTCAATCATGTGCTGGCATTTGACACACTTGCGCCATAGCCGGCGCTCTGCAAGGTTCTCTAACTTCGCATCTCCTGAATGAGCATGGGGGTGCATCATCTTATAGTCATGACAAGTCATCCTGTCATGCCATGGAACCCTGCAGCTGATGCAGAACGAGCCTCTGCATTTAACACACTTTCTCAATGTGGCAGAATCAGCAACACTGTACTTTGAGCAAGATTCTTGCATTGGCTGTATCACTTCACTCAACGACATCAAGGCTGAACACTTGGGGTACGGACAATAAATCTTTTGAGTGGGAGGGATTTGTGCTTCCCTGATACGTTGCACCATGATCCCTAAGAGTCGCGGTGACAGGAATACCTTTGAACCCTCGACAGTCAGCTGTTTAGTGCAACCATCTTGGGGGCAAGCTGGGAGCATTCCGTGGAGTAGCTTAACTTTCACATGCTCCTTCATGCAGGAGAAGCAAAAGCGATGTGCACAACCTTCGACTGCATGAATTTTAGAAACATCAGTGTCTTCAAGGCAGATGGCGCAATTCTCTCTCATCTCCATGCCAGTATGCACAGTAATAGCTTTGGCAAGCTGAGACTCTACAGATTCTCTGGCTAGTTTCATCACATATTCAAGTTGCCTTCGTTCGACAAATAATACTTCACATTGCTTAAATTTCTTTCGCACTGACAGGACCTGATCTATCATATCTGCAAGCTTCTTCTGTGTTGGCCGCCAAAATCCAAGCAACTGCAATCCCAATGATAAGAAAATAAACATTGGTCTAGTTCCCAGCTGTGTATAGTATGTACCATCATAAGATAAGACCAATGCTAAAGAATTCAATCACTTAACCATCGAATTTAGACTTACTGTCATACAATAAGTAACTCCACATGTATGCAAATTGTGAAAATGCAAATATGTCTACATTGAACTCGAGAAAAGGCTAACACTGAAGGAGACATACCACTATACTGAAATAAATTCACTTTGCTGCAGATGTTCCATTTTAACTTGACTGAACACTATTGGGATACTACATTCTACACCGGCATCTTACTGGGTTAGTAAAATATAATGAGCTCAACCAGAAGTCTAAACTTTGCTCGAAGAGTTAAAGAAAATACTTCTGCATTGAACATGAACCCTACAGTAGCCACTATCAAATACTGAAAGAGGACCATTGATGCAGAAAATATCCACTAGCAATCTGGAGCATTACAGGGAAAAATGATGGATTATTTGATTGTACTCCTGCTTTTCCTCCCAATACAGTAAGCCAGTACAGCACATAGCAAATTAGTACAATAAATAACGAGGAGCATTGAAATGGTACATTTAGCTAGAGATGGGATTATGTGGCAATAAAATCATCAGTACATAATACATCTAGAAGTCCAGCATTTGCTGAACATTGTATCTAAACTCCAAAATATCACCATCCACAATCATCTATTCTATTCCCCTCCTCTTACATGATAATAAATATAATAAATATACCGCAATTAAACTGAAACTAACAATGTCAAACATCCTAGGCATGAGAAAACAACAATGCCAAATACATATAACTCCCAGACCTCCAAATACACTAACAATGTCAATTTAAGAAGATTATCTACTGATCTGCTCATGCAACCCCCGGCCCTCCAAATACACTAAGAATGTCAATTTAAGAAGATTCTCTATTGACCTGCTCATGCATCTGTCAGCCCTCCAATTCAGCATCTACTTATTTAGTAACTAAGCATTAGAAAAATGCACGACTAGATACGCAAAGATTTAGAAGTTGTATCATGACATACATGGTTGTACAGCACCCTGTAATCGGTGACAATCTTGATGCTTTGGATCCCCAACCCAAGAGCCGCCTCGAGGCCTTCGGTGAGCGCCATCACCTCGAGCGTCATGTGCCCACCCACAGATGCTTCCACCGGCTTCTGTATCCTGAGCACCACATTTCCCTGGTGGTCGCAGACGGCCACGGCGAGCACCGCGACGCCCGGGTCCCGGTCCCGCGGCCCCACCACCCCCTTGCTTGACAAGCCCTTGAAGAAGACGCGGAAGATGGGCTTGGTCGGGTCGAGGGGGCGCTCGATGTTGTCGCCATCACGAGCCCATTGGTCCTCTGGAATGGATGCGAGCTCGCGCGCGAAGATGGCGTCGTGGGCGGCGATGCGGACGGTGGCGGCCGCTTGCGCGTGGGCCTCGCGGAGGCGCTGGGCGTCGAGGCGGTCCTCCTCGGCACGAGCGAGGTCGGCGGCGTGGACCGCTAGGGCGTATGCGACGTCCGATGACTCGAGCACAGCGGCGGACTGAAATGGGGAGGAGGCGGCGGCAGAGCTGGAAGAGGAGGGGTTACTGTTGCCGCGAAGAGATGCTTGGATGGCCTCGGCGACCTGGAGTTGGAAGGCGAAGTCGAGATCGGAGGCGGAGACGGCGGCGGAGGAGGCCAGGGCTGCCTGCTCGTGGAGGGCCGCCAGGTCATCGTCGCCGGCCATGGTCGGTCGGAACCCTGGTCAGTTGCGGGGGGAGAAAGCGAGGGTTTAGGGGTTTGCTGAGAAGCGTTGGAGACGATTTTCTTTCTTTTTGCTAAATTTTAGTCTACTGATTTTCAACCGGCAACCGGCAACTCTTTCCTCGGTCCAAGTGGTGCTTGTTTCTAGTGTTTCTTCACTCCGAGCGATGACAAAGAGAGATGATGAAAGCACAAGTGTTTTTTTTCGATGATTTTGATAATTAATGTCAACGTATTTTTTGTTAGACTAATGTTTTTATTAAATGCATTTTAGATAAGTTCAACAATGAAGTGGCAGGACAAGAGGATGTTGGGGAGACTATCATTTGAAGCACAAGAGCAAATGAGTTCATCATCATCACACCATCTATTACCTTTTGGAGAGTGGTGTCTTCTAGATTGGTTAGGTATCACTTGGGAGCCTCTGTCAAGATTGTGGAGTTGAACCAAGGAGTTTGTAAGGGCAAGGAGATCGTCTGCTTCGTGAAGATCTACCCAGGTGAGGCAAGTCCTTCGTGGGCGATGGCCATGGTGGGATAGACAAGGTTTCTTCTTCGTGGACCCTTCATGAGTGGAGCCCTCCATGGACTCGCGCAACCGTTACCCTTCGTGGGTTGAAGTCTCTATCAACGTGGATGATAGCACCACCTATCGGAACCACACCAAAAATCTCCGTGTCTTCAATTGTATTTACACACTCCAATCTCATCCCTTTACTTCTCTTGCAACTAGCATGCTTTACTCTTTCCGCTGCTTATACTCTTGTCATGCTTGCTTGAAGTGTGCTGGGAAATGCTTAATATTGTGCCAATCTACAACCTTAATTTGAAGAACTTAAAAACTGCCATCTTTACTTGTTGAGTGTCTAATTGTTGGGGAACGTAGCAGAAATTCAAAAAAAATCAACGCATCACCAAGATCAATATATGAAGTAACTAGCAACGAGAGAGAGGGGAGTGCATCTTCATACCCTTGAAGATCGTGATGCGGAAGTGTTGCAAGAACGCGGTCGGTGGAGTCGTACACGAAGCGATTCAGATCGCGGTCGATTCCGATCTAAGCGCCGAACGGACGGCGCCTCCGCGTTCAACACACGTACAGTCCGGGGACGTCTCCTCCTTCTTGATCCAGCAAGGAGAGAGGAGAAATTGAGGGAAAACTCCAGCAGCACGACGGCGTGGTGGCGATGGAGCTTGTGGTTCTCCGACAGGGCTTCGCCAAGCACTACGGAGGAGGAGGAGGTGTTGGAGGAGGGAGATGGCTGCGCCAGGGAAGAGGTGTGGCTGCCCTCCCACCCCTCCACTATATATAGGGGCAAGGGGAGAGGAGGAGGCGCCCTAGGGTTTCCCCTAGGGGGCGGGGCCAAGCAGATTGGATCTCCCTAGGGAAAATCCTAGGGGGACTTGCCCCCAAAGCCAAGCAGGTGGAGGATTGCCTCCCAAGCCAAGTGTAGGGGCCCCACCTCCCCAAATAATGTGGGAAAGGGTGTGGGGGCGCACCACCCCTTAGTGGTCTGGTTTGCCCCTTCCCCTTTGGCCCATGAGTCCCTCCAACACTTGTCGGGGCTCCCGAAACACCTTTCGGTCATGCTGGCCATAGCCTGGTACCCCCGGAACACTTCCGGACTCCAATACCCTTCGTCCAATATATCGATCTTCACCGGACCATTCTGGAACTCCTCGTGGCGTCTGGGATCACATCCGGGACTCCGAACTACCTTCGGTAACCACATACTATTTCCCATAACAACTCTAGCGTCACCGAACCTTAAGTGTGTAGACCCTACGGGTTCGGGAACCATGCAGACATGACCGAGACACCTCTCCGACCAATAACCAATAGCGGGATCTGGATACCCATATTGGCTCCCACATGTTCCACAATGATCTCATCGGATGAACCACGATGTCGAGGATTCAGTCAATCCCGTATACAATTCCCTTTGTCTATCGGTATGTTACTTTCCAGAGATTCGATCGTTGGTATCCCAATACCTCGTTCAATCTCGTTACCGGCAAGTCACTTTACTCGTTCCGTAATGCATGATCATGTGACTAACTACTTAGTCACATTGAGCTCATTATGATGATGCATTACCGAGTGGGCCCAGAGATACCTCTCCATCATACGGAGTGACAAATCCCAGTCTCAATCCGCGCCAACCCAACAGACACTTTCGGAGATACCTGTAGTGCACCTTTATAGCCACCCAGTTATGTTGTGACGTTTGGTACACCCAAAGCATTCCTATGGTATCCTTGAAAGATCGTGGATGTCGCCTAGAGGGGGGTGAATAGGCGTTTTAAAATAATTATGGTTTAGGCTTGAACAAATGCAAAATAAACCTAGCGGTTAATTTGTCAAGCACAAAACCTAAAACAACTAGGCTCACCTATGTGCACCAACAACTTATGCTTAGCAATATAAGCAACTATGTGATAGCAAGATATATGACAAAGAACAATATGGCTATCACAAAGTAAAGTGCATAAGTAAAGGGCTCGGGTAAGAGATAACCGAGGCAAGCGGAGACGACGATGTATCCCGAAGTTCACACCCTTGTGGATGCTAATCTCCGTTTGGAGCGGTGTGGAGGCACAATGCTCCCCAAGAAGCCACTAGGGCCACTGTAATCTTCTCACGCCCTCGCACAATGCAAGATGCCGTGATTCCACTAAGGGACCCTTGAGGGCGGTCACCGAACCCGTACAAATGGCAACCCTTGGGGGCGGTCACCGGACCCGTACACTTTGGCAACCCTTGGGGGCGGTCACCGGTACCCGTCAAATTGCTCGGGGCGATCTCCACAACCTAATTGGAGACCCCGACGCTTGCCTGGAGCTTTACACCACAATGATTGAGCTCCGAACACCACCAACCGTCTAGGGCGCCCAAGCACCCAAGAGGAACAAGCTCAAGGGCACCAAGCACCCAAGAGTAATAAGTTTCTCAACTTGTAACTTCCACGTATCACGTGGAGAACTCAAACCGATGCACCAAATGCAATGGCAAGGGCACACGGAGTGCCCAAGTCCTTCTCTCCCAAATCCCACCAAAGCAACTAATGCTAGGGAGGAAAATGAGAGGAAGAATGAAAGAAGAACATGAAGAACTCCAAGATCTAGATCCAAGGGGTTCCCCTCACTTAGAGGAGAAAGTGATTGGTGGAAACGTGGATCTAGATCTCCTCTCTTTTCCCTCAAGAACTAGCAAGAATCATTGGAGGGATTGAGAGTTAGCAAGCTCGAAGAAGGTCAACAATGGGGGAAGAACACGAGCTCAAAGGATTCGGTTCAATGGGGAAGAAGACCCCCTTTTATAGGTGGGGAAAAATCCAACCGTTATCCCCTACTCAGCCCGCACGACGCGGTACTACCGCATGGAGCTGCGGTACTACCGCGGTCGGCTGCGGTACTACCGCTTCAGGTTGCGGTACTACCGCATCTGCAGCACTGGCCAGATGAAGGCCTATTGCATAGGGCAACGAGCGGTAGAACCGCCGGAGCGGTACTACCGCGCGCCCCTACGGTACTACCGTAAGGCAGGCAACACTATGCGCAGAGAAAGCACGGAAGTAAAAAATTACTTCCATACCTACTTCCGCTGAGGGAGGACCTGCGCAAAACTCCGGCACGGTACTACCGCACACGAAGAGCGGTACTACCGCGTAGGGCGCGGATGTAAAAAATTACATCCGCCCCTACTTCCGCTCATGCTGCTAAGCCTGGCCAGAGCCCACGGTACTACCGCGCCCGCGGCACGGTACTACTGTGTAGGGTGCGGATGTAAAAAATTACATCCACCCCTACTACCGCTCGAGCAGCTGCGCCTGGCCAGAGGCCACGGTACTACCGCTCCCACAGAGCGGTACTACCGCAGGGGACTGCGGTACTACCGCAAGGGCCTGCGGTACTACCGCAAGGGCCTGCGGTACTACCGCTCCGGAGAGCGGTACTACCGCATGCCCCAGATCAGCAACACTAGGAGTCCTTCATTTTGCAGAGAAGACAACAGCGGGAAACAATAAAACCAGATCTGCCATAACTTCTGCAAATGAGCTCCGAATTGAGCAAACTCAAGCTTGTTGGATACAAGACAACGAATAGCATCAAAACAGAGACTAGTTATAGTAAGAAGAGGCAGGGGAGGTATGCCTAACAAGAGAGGAGAGAAACCTCCAACAGAGAAGAACCGGCAGAACCTCCAACATCGAACATCATAGAAGATGCATGTGAACTCCGCTTTCGATGAACTCGAGCTTGTCATGAAAATGACCAAAAGCTCCAAATCTCACAAGGAGAAGAACCAAACAAGAACCAATAAAGATGATGCAAGGATGCAATGGTTTGAGCTCTCTACGAACGATACGATCAAACAACTCATCGAGAGCCCCCCTTGATAGTACGACAATCGATCCTATAACCCGGTCTCCCACAACTACCATGAGACCGGTAAAATAGAAAACCTATCAAGGGCAAACCTTTACCTTGCACAAAGTCCACTTGAGCTAGATGATGACGATCTACTCCTCCTCAAGATGGACCACCTTTCTTGATTGCGTTGGCTCGATGAAGACTAGTTGATTGCTCCCCCATACTCCACTATGGGTGAGCCACTCTTCCGCTCATCTTCACAGGTCCATTGTCACCACAATGGACGGCAAGCTTCAAGCACTTGATCTCTTCGTGATACATCACTTGAACTTGCACACTGTAACCTAACCCCACAAAGAACTCTCACGAAGACCATGGGTTAGCACACAAAGCGTAATGGACAATGCTTACCAGACCATGGGATCACTTGATCCCTCGGTACATCTTGTGCGCTTTGTGTGTTAAATCTTTCCAACTCTCTTCATTTGGATGATGTCTTGAAGGTGGACATGAATGATCACACAATCTTATTCTTCAAGACATGCTTGCAATAAGCTCAACACTAACATGACCGGTCTTTGGATAATTCCTTAATAGCAGCATGGTCATGACAAACTCTCCTTGAAACCAACAAATGGACTCCAAGAAAAGCCTATGGACAAACCCTTCAAATATAACTCAAGGCAACCATTAGTCCATAAAGATTGTCATCAATTACCAAAACCACACATAGGGGCACCACATGTCCTTTCACGAGAGTTGCACAATCTCATGGTCTAAGGAAATGATACTTGACATTAGAAAAGCTCTTAGCAAACGAACTATACGATCTTGTGCTATGCTTAGGATTGGGTCTTGTCCATCACATCATTCTCCTAATGATGTGATCCCATTATCAATGACATCCTATGTCCATGGTCAGGAAACCATAACCATCTATTGATCAATGAGCTAGTCAACTAGAGGCTCACTAGGGACATGTTGTGGTCTATGTAATCACACATGTATCACGGTTTCCAGTTAATACGATTATAGCATGAACAATAGACAATTATCATGAATAAGGAAATATAATAATAACAATTTTATTATTGCCTCTAGGGCATATTTCCAACAATCTCCCACTTGCACTAGAGTCAATAATCTAGTTCACATCATTATGCGATTGTATTGAGTCCAACACCCATGGTGTTTGATCATATCTCGCTTGTGAGAGAGGTTTATTAGTCAACGGGCCTGAACCTTTCAGATCCGTGTGTGCTTTACAAATATCTATGTCATCTTGTAGATGCAGCTACCAGGCGCTACTTGGAGCCATTCCAAGTAACTGCTCGACTATACGAATCCGTTTTACTACTCAGAGTCATCCGGATTAGTGTCAAAGTTTGCATCGACGTAACCCTTTACGACGAACTCTTTTACCACCTCCATAATCGAGAAAATTCCTTAGTCCACTAGTTACTAAGGTTAACTTTGACCACTGTCATGTGATCCATTCCTGGATCACTCTTGTACCCCTTGACTGACTCATGGCAAGGCACACTTCAGGTGCGGTACTCAGCATAGCATACTGTAGAGCTGTAACACCCTCAGTGTCATGCTACAGTAATCCCCTGTTAATGGTGCCAGGTCACCATGCTTACTGAGCTAATTATCTCTTGATGAAAAATCAAAGTCAAATTCAAATTCAAATTATGAGGGGAGTTCAAAATTTCTCAAACATGAAAACAAAAATGTTCATCATGTGCCAAATATTCCACAACTAACATTGGTGGTGAACCAACATTTTTGCAAAGGGTTTAAGTGGCCTAAACTACTTAAAACAGTGACCTAAGCAATAAATTAAATGCCCTTTTTAATTTATAAAATTGGCAACTATTCCAAAAGCCTCCCAACCTTTTTGAGGTAGTGCACTTTAATTCTTTGAAATTTTTTTGGCCAGTGGCATAATTTTGCAAAGTCAATTGTGGCTAAAAGAAAATGCAAAAGCTGCTGGAAAAGAAAAAGAAAAACAACAACAAGAAAAGGAAAAGGAGAAGTAGAGGGGAGAGAGAGGCCCTCTGCCTCACTCAGGCTTCGGCCCACCCGAGCCAGCTGGCCCAACAGGCCGGCCCACACCCCCTGGGTCGTCGCTCTCCCCTCCCCATGTTCAACCGACTGAGGGCGCGCACCCGCGCGTCGCCGCCGGACCACCTCGCCATCGACGGGAGAGGATAAGGCCGCCCCGACGCCTCGGCCCCCTCGCCTCCCACTCGCCCACTTACCCCCCTCTCTCTCTCTCGCCCACGCGCTCGCTCCACCCCTCCTCTCCTCCAGATCCGCGGCCCGAGCGCAGTCGCCTGCGCCCTCCGTTGTTGTCGCGGCCACCGGCGGCCCCGCGTCCGCTGACCCTATCGGTGAGCTCCGCCGGGGTCGACTACGTCGACTGGTGGCCTCAGCTGGAGCGGGGAGGCACCGCAACTGCCGTTCGTCCTCGTCCCCATCTCCGGCCATCGCGACGTCGTCGTTGCTCCACCAACACCCCTGCTGCTCCTAAGCCGTCAAGGGCCTACATGTGAGCCGCGCGGTGAGCTTCTCCCTCTCCTGCTCCTCCTCGTTAATCCCCTTGTGCGACGTAGCAAGCTCGACGTCTCACCCGTGAGCCCACCGCCGCATTTCACCTCACCCCCGTGGCCATGCTCTCTGTCGTGCTCGCCTGAGCACAGCATCGAGTTCTTGGTGCTTCCAGGAACCCAACGCGCACGCGCACGCTCCCTCCCGTGCCTCCTAGCGCCGTCTCCGATGAGCGCCCGAATGCATCACCGTGGAGCTCGCCGCCGGCGAGGCTCCGATGACCTTTTGGTCACGGGCTCAAGCCCGTTGGACTCGCCGCACCACGGGGATCCTCCCCAGCCTTTCCTTTCGCTCTGTAGCACGCTGCTTCGCCTTCCCCGTCACATGCCCGAAGCTCATCGCCGCCACTGCTCAACGCCGATGTGTTTTCGGCTTCCACCTGCGTGTTCCGATGCCGTAGATGGGCGCGGTGCGCTCTCCTCGTTCTAACGCAAGCTGCGACGCATGATTTGGTGCCCCGTACGCGATTTCCGATCGCCTCCGACGAGAGCGCCACCGCGGTAGGCTCGCCGGAGCAACTCCGGCGGCTCCGCTGAGCTGGCGCCGCGTGGGGTCCACCCCAGGTCACTGCCCGTGGGTCCCCGGGCCCCAGCTGACCACGTTGACCGTGGTCAACTACGCTGACTGGGCACACAGTGCCACTGACATGTGGGCCCCCCCACGATTAATTAGGCCATTTTGAAGTTAAGTTAAATGGTTATTCAGTATAGCCACTGACAAGTGGGTCCCGTTAGATAATCATGTTAGTTTTAAGTTAATTAACCACTGTTAATTAGTTCAGTCACTGACCAGTGGGTCCCACTGGACCCACAGGTCAGGTTTGACCCTGGTCAGCGAGCCTGTTAACTGCTGACGTCATCCCTACGCAATGCTGACGTCATAATGAATTTCTGTTAATTTGAATAATTCCAGAAATTGCTTTAATCTTTGAAAATTCATAGAAAATAAACCGTAACTCCGATGAAAATGTTTTCTATATGAAAGTTGCTTAGAAAAATCCAATGAATCCGGATACACGGTCCGTTCATCTGTCACATGCCCCTAGCATGCTGAACATGGAACTTTCCCCCTCCGGTCATGTGTCTGACACAGGTCCGGAACCGGGAAAACATTCCCGGTTGACTTCCCCCCTCGCCGGTATCGGGTAGCACCGCGTTAGAACACGTCTAGCTCTGCATGTTGTCCTGTTATGTTATGTTTGCTTTATATTGACTATTTCTCCCCCTCTTCTCTCCGATAGACCCCGAGACCGATGCTGCCCCTATGATCGACTACGTCACCGACGACCCCTCCTTGCCAGAGCAACCAGACAAGCCCCCCCTTTGATCATCTCGATATCGCCCATTCCTTTCTCTCATGCTTGCATTAGATTTTGCTACTGTTATTGTATGCTCCTATTCTAATGCATAGCCTGCTTTTGTATCAGCTGTTGTACCTTACCTACTTATCCTAAACTGCTTAGTATAGGTTGGTTAGTGATCCATCAGTGACCCCCACCTTGTCCTTGTTGCCCCTGCTTCATCATTGAAGACCCGATCAACGGGATTGAAGACCAGGCCCCGGCACTGCACATCACTTTCCCCTTAGTTGCTCGACACTGCTGGGTTACTATCGAGTGCCGAGGGTGAGACCTCTACAGCACTTCTGATGTTAACCCTGTAGTGTAGCTATTCGGTCGTGGTCATCGAGGGTGATTCCGCCTTAACCACTTCTGGTATGACTCTATCGTGCAACCCCTCAAGTGTGAACCTCGGGGGTGATTCCTCTTACGTTCACCTTGATGATTACATTGAGTGGAATTCACCGGGGGTGATTCCTCGGGTTTTCCCCTTGATGTTTAGACACACAGTTACTATGATTACTATGACTTTACAGTGAACCATGTTACTAAAGACGGGTCGACCTTGAGGGGTACTCGCGCGAGCATAATTGCGAGTGATGAGGAGTTGGGTTGACCTGGAAGGTGCCTGTGAGGTAATTACGAGGCGTGACCGGGTATTCTTAGCCCTTGCCGCAAGTCCTCGAGATGGGGCAACGGGGTCACATCTTTCGTGAGTCTCTGCTTGTTACCGCGCGTTCCTAATCCACTACGATTTGGATATTTGATCCGAGGGGCCTCTGGCCTGATAGCACGAACCATCACGTGGGCATAGTATGGGCGTTCTGCATCGTATACATCAGCCGAAGCTTAATAGACGTCAGCGACTGAGCGGCGCGCGCCGGGTTGGACTGCGTAAGCACCTACCTTGTTGAAGGAGGTAGCTAGGTCTGCTCACCGGCCGCGTACGCAATGTGAGGAGTTTCCGGGGAGATGGCCCATGACCACTGGGGGCATAGGTTTAGTCCGGCGTGCTGGCCTCTCTATTAAGCCTAGGTCGGGTTGCGGCGTATTGTTTGGCCGAGGCCGGGCATGACCCAGGAAAGTGTGTCCGGCCGGAGTTAATCGAGCATGGTGGGTAAGTTTCTGCACCCCTACAGGGAAGAAAACATCTATCGATAGCCTGTCCTACGGTAACGGACACTCAGAGTTGTATCCCGATCGATACAACTAGAACTGGATACTTGTGATGAGAATTGGATGGTGATGAGAATTGGATTGTGATGACAATTGGATAGTATGGCTCTGGGATTGCTTTCTCGTAGGGAGTCGAGAAAGGATCTCTGGCCGAGGTTGATAACACTACTACTACTTTACTTTATGCTACTCTACTCCCTCCTGTTTGCTGCAAAATGGTGGTTTCGAGAAGATGTTAGTCTTCGATAGGACTAGGCCTTCTCTCTATTCTGGCATTTCTGCAGCCCAGTCCACATATACAACCTTCCTTTGATAATGTTGCATATGTAGTGTAGATCCTTACTTGCGAGTACTTTGGATGAGTACTCACGGTTGCTTTGCTTCCCCTTTCCCCCATTTCTTCTTCTTTCCGGTTGATGCAACCAGATGTCGGAGCCTAGGATCCAGACGCCACCTTTGACGACGACTGCTACTACCATGAGGATGCCTACTACTACGTGAAGACTGCCGACGACCAGGAGTAGTTAGGAGGCTCCCAGGCAGGAGGCCTTGCCTTTTCGATCGTAGATGTTTTTGTGCTGGCCTTCTTAAGGCAAATTTGTCTAACTTATGTCTGTCCTCAGATATTATTGCTTCTGCTGACTCTTTTGTATTTGAGCTTATGTATTCGAGCCCTCAAGGCCCCTGGCTTGTAATATAAAGCTTGTATTATTTTAATTTGTGTCTAGAGTTGTGTTGTGATATCTTCCCGTGAGTACTTGATCTTGATCGTACACATTTGTGTGTATGATTAGTGTACGATTGAATCGAGGGCGTAACAAGAGCCTACGTCTAAAGCATAGGGGATGACCTTTGTCCTTTCTCTCTCTTCTGCCGTGGTCAGGTCTTGAGTCTTACTCAATACTCACACCTTACAACCAAGAACTCCTTCTTTGCCGATCTATTTTGAACTATTTTAAAAGCCCCGTAACTTTTTTTCTGTTTGGTTTTTGAGGATTTTGAAAATGTTTAATAGGGTTCCCCCAGTTAAATGAGGATTTTCGAGTAGATGATTTTTCATATAAAAAACTTTTTCATCCGAGTTAGTATGCAAAAGTTATGCCCATTTTTACAAATTCTCGAGAGATTTTGCAAATAAAGTCGAAATTCGTATTTGCAAATTTTCCCAACAACTAGACCACATATCACATGGGAAACTTATTTTCTTTTATTTTTTTGACATTTTCATCATTTTCTTTTATTTTTTTAAAACTGAAAAGGCGATCTTTAGTAGTAGCACAGTTTTTTACCCCCTCGCTACTACTATGGCACCACTTAGTAGTAGCGAGGGCTAAAAACCAATGCTACTGCTATCAAACTTAGTAGTAGCGAGGTTTTAAAAACCCGCGCTACTACTATGGCATGTCCCGGGGGGCACGGTAGAGACCCCTTAGTAATAGCGAGGGTTAAAAACCCGCGCTACTGCTATCAACTTAGTAGTAGCGAGGTTTAAAAACCTACTACTAAGTTGATAGCAGTAGCGCGGGTTTTTAACCCTCGCTACTAGTAACTTTCTGTGTATAGGCTTTTCCCTAGTAGTGAATACTCACACCTTATAACACAGCCAAGAACTCCTTCTTTGCTGATCTATTTTGAACTCCTTCAAAATCTTGTCACGGTATGTATTCATTTGAAAGTACTATCAAGCGTTTTTTGATCTATCCTTATAGATCTTCTCAATGTTCAAGTAGATTTATCCAGGTTTTCCATTGAAAAACACTTTTCAAATAACCCTATATGCTTTCCAGAAACTCTACATCATTTCTGATCAACAATATGTCAACAACATATACTCATCAGAAATTCTATAGTGCTCCCACTCACCTTTTTGGAAATACAAGTTTCTCATAAACTTTGTATAAACCCAAAATCTTTGATCATCTCATTAAAGCGTATATTCCAACTCCGAGATGCTTACTCCAGTCCTTAGAAGGATTGCTGGAGCTTTGCATACTTGTTAGCATCTTTCAGGATTGTCAAAACCTTCTGGTTGTATCACATACAACCTTTCCTCAAGAAAACCGTCGAGGAAACAATGTTTTGACATCCTATCTGCAAGATTTCATAAATAATGCAGTAACTACTAATATAATTCCAACAGACTCTTAGCATCGCTACGAACGAGAAAGTCTCATCGCAGTCAACTCCTTGAACTTGTCAGAAAACATCTTAACGATAAATCGAGCTTTCTTAATGGTGATACTTACCATCATTGTCCGTCTTCCTTTTAAAATACATCTGTACCCAACAGCCTTACGACCATCAAGTAGTTCCAAAGTCTATACTTTGTTTTCATAGATGGATCCTCTCTCGGATTTTGTGGCCTCGAGCCATTCATCGGAATCCGGGCCCACCGTCGCTTCTCCATAGCTCGTAGGTTCATTGTTGTCTAGCAACATGACCTCTAAGACAGGATTACATACCACTCTGAAGTAGTGCGCATCCTTGTCGACCTACGAGGTTTGGTAGTGACTTGATCTGAAGTTTCATGATCACTATCATCATCTTCCACTTCAATTGGTGTAGGCGCCATAGGAACAACTTCATGTGCCCTGCTACACACTAGTTGAAGTGACGGTTCAATAACCTCATCAAGTCTCCACCATCCTCCCACTCAATTCTTTCGAGAGAAACATTTCCTCAAGAAAGGACCCATTTCCAGAAACAATCACTTCTGCTTCCGGATCTAAATTAGGAGGTATACCCAACTGTTTTGGGTGTCCTATGAAGATGCATTTATCCGCTTTGGGTTTGAGCTTATCAGGCTAAAACTTTTCCACATAAACGTCGCAACCCCAAACTTTTAAGAAATGACAACTTAAGTTTCTCTAAACCATAGTTCATACAGTGTCATCTCAATGGAATTACATGGTGCCCTATTTGAAGTGAATGCGGTTGTCTCTAATGCCGAACCTATAAATGATAGTGGTAATTCGATAAGAGACATCATGGTATGCACCATATCCAATAGGGTGTAGCTATGATGTTCAGACACACCATCACACTGTGGTGTTCCAGGCGGTATTAGTTGTGAAACAATTTCCACAATGTCTTAATTGTGTACCAAACTCACAACTCAGATATTTATCTCTATGATCATATCATAGACATTTTATCCTCTTGTCACAAAGATCTTCAACTTCACTCTAAAATTGTTTGAACCTTTCAATAATTCTGACTTGTATTTCATCAAGTAAATATACTCAACATCTACTCAAATCATTTGTGAAGTAAGAGCATAACGATATTCACCGTGTGCCTCAGCACTCATTGGATTGCACACATCAAATGTATTACTTCCAACAAGTTTCTCTATTGTTCCATCTCACTGAAAATGAGGCCTTTTAGTCATCTTGCCCATGTGGTATGATTTGCATGTCTCAAGTGATTCAAAATCAAGTGAGTCCAAACGATCCATCTGCATGGAGTTTCTTCATGCGTATATACCAATAGACATGGTTCGCATGTCTCAATCTTTTCAAAAAAAATGAGTGAGTCCAAAGATCCATCAACATGGAGCTTCTTCATGCGTTTTATACCAATATGACTCAAATGGCAGTGCCACAAGTATGTGGTACTATCATTACTTTTGGTACGAACATGTGTATCACCACGATCGAGATTCAATAAACTCATTTTAGGTGCAAGACCATTGAAGGTATTATTCAAATAAACAGAGTAACCATTATTCTCCTTAAATGAATAACCGTATTGCGATGAACATAATCCAATCATGTCTATGCTCAACGCAAACACCAAATAACAATTATTTAGGTTTAACACCAATATCGATGGTAGAGGGAGCATGCGATGCTTGATCACATCAACCTTGGAAACACTTCCAACATATATCGTCATCTCACCTTCAGCTAGTCTCTGTTTATTCCATAGCTTTTTTTTATTTCGAGTTACTAACACTTAGCAACGAACCGGTATTTAAATACCCTGGTGCTACTAGGAGTACTAGTAAAATACACATCATAATGTATATCCAATATACTTCTGTCGACCTTGCCAGCCTTCTCATTTACCAAGTATCTAAGGTAGTTCCGCTTCAGTGACTGTTCCCCTTATTTCAGAAGCACTTAGTCTCGGGTTTGGGTTCAACCTTGGGTTTCTTCACTAGAGCAACAACTGATTTGCCGTTTCATGAAGTATCCCTTCTTACCCTTGCCCTTCTTGAAACTAGTGGTTTTACTAACCATCAACAATTGATGCTCCTACTCGATTTCTACTTTCGCGGTGTCAAACATCGCGAATTGCTCAAGGTCATCATGTTTATCCGTGATATGTTATAGTTCACCACGAAGCTCTAATAGCTTGGTGGCAGTGACTTTGGAGAACCATCACTATCTCATCTGGAAGATTAACTCCCACTCGATTCAAGTGATTGTAGTACTCAGACAATCTGAGCACATGCTCAATGATTGAGCTTTTCTCCCTTAGTTTACAGGTTAAGAAACTTGTCGGAGGTCTCATACCTCTTGACGTGGACACGAGCCTGAAATCCTAATTTCAGCTCTTGGAACATCTCATATGTTCTGCGACGTTTCAAAAATGTCTTTGGTGCCTCAATTCTAAACCGTTTAACATTACGCACTGAACTATCACGTAGTCATCAAAACGTGTATGTCAGATGTTCACAACATCCACAAACGACGCTCGAGGTTCAGCACACCGAGCGGTACTTTAAGGACATAAGCCTTCTGTGCAGCAATGAGGACAATCCTCAGTATACGGACCCAGTCCGCATAATTGCTACTGTCAACTTTCAACTAAATTTTCTCTAGGAACATATCATGAAACAGTAGCGTAGGCTACGACATAATTTGCAAAGACCTTTTGACTATGTTCATGATAATTAAGTTCATCTGATTATTTAATGAACTCCCACTTAGATAGACATCCCTCTAGTCATCTAAGTGATACATGATCCGAGTCATCTAGGCCGTGTCCGATCATCACGTGAGACGGACTAGTCATCATCGGTGAACATCTTCATGTTGATCGCATCTGCTATACGACTCATGTTCGACCTTTCGGTCTCTTGTGTTTCGAGGCCATGTCTGTACATGCTAGGCTTGTCAAGTCAACCTAAGTGTTTTGCATGTGTAAATCCGGCTTACAACCGTTGTATGCGAACGTTAGAATCTATCACACCCGATCATCACGTGGTGCTTCGAAACAACGAACCTTCGCAACGGTGCACAGTTAGGGGGAACACTTTCTTGAAATTTTATGAGGGATCATCTTATTTATGCTACCATCGTTCTAAGCAAATAAGATGCAAAAACATGATAAACATCTCATGCAATCAAATAGTGACATGATATGGCCAATATCATTTTGCTCTTTTTGATCTCCATCTTCGGGGCGCCATGATCATCATCATCACCGGCATGACACCATGATCTCCATCATCGTGTCTTCATGAAGTTGTCTCGCCAACTATTACTTCTACTACTATGGCTAACGGTTTAACAATAAAGTAAAGTAATTACATGGCATTATTCAATGACACGGAGGTCATACAATAAATTAAGACAACTCCTATGGCTCCTGCCGTTTGTCATACTCATTGACATGCAAGTCGTGATTCCTATTACAAGAACATGATCAATCTCATACATCACATATATATCATTCATCACATCCTTTTGGCCATATCACATCACACGGCATGTGTGCAAAAACAAGTTAGACGTCCTCTAATTGTTGTTGCAAGTTTTTTACGTGGCTGCTATAGGTTTCTAGTAAGAACGTTTCTTACCTACGCCAAAACCACAATGTGATATGCCAATTGCTATTTACCCTTCATAAGGACCCTTTTCATCGAATCCAATCCGATTAAAGTGGGAGAGACAGACACCCGCTAGCCACCTTATGCAACTAGTGCATGTCAGTTGGTGGAACCTGTCTCACGTAAGCGTACGTGTAAGGTCGGTCCGGGCCGCTTCATCCCACGATGCCGCTGAGTCAAGATAAGACTAGTAGTGGCAAGTAAACTGACAAAATCGACGCCCATAACAAGTTGTGTTCTACTCGTGCATAGAAACTACGCATAGACCTAGCTCATGATGCCACTGTTGGGGAACATAGCAGAAATTCAAAAAAATTCTACGCATCACCAAGATCAATCTATGAAGTAACTAGCAACGAGAGAGAGGGGAGTGCATCTTCATACCCTTGAAGATTGCGATGCGGAAGCGTTGCAAGAACGCGGTCGGTGGAGTCGTACACAAAGCGATTCAGATCGCAGTCGATTCTGATCTAAGCGCTGAACGGACAGCGCCTCCACGTTCAACACACGTACAGCCCGGGGACGTCTCCTCCTTCTTGATCCAGCAAGGGGAGAGGAGAAGTTGAGGGAAAACTCCAGCAGCACGACAGCGTGGTGGCGATGTAGCTTGTGGTTCTCCGGCAGGGCTTCACCAAGCACTACGGAGGAGGAGGAGGAGGTGTTGGAGGAGGGAGATGGCTACGCCAGGGAAGAGGTGTGGCTTCCCTCCCACCCCTCCACTATATATAGGGGCAAGGGGAGAGGGGGAGGCGCCCTAGGGTTTCCCCTAGGGGGCAGCGGCCAAGCAGATTGGATCTCCCTAGGGAAAATCCTAGGGAGACTTGCCCCCAAAGCCAAGCAGGTGGAGGATTACCTCCCAAGCCAAGTGGAGGCGCCCCACCTCCCCAAATAACGTGGGAAAGGGTGTGGGGGGAGCACCACCCCTTAGTGGTCTGATTTGCCCCTTCCCCTTTGGCCCATGAGGCCCTACAACACGTGCCGGGGCTCCCGAAACACCTTTCGGTCATGCTGGCCATAGCCTAGTACCCTCGGAACACTTCCGGACTCCAATACCCTTCGTCCAATATATCGATCTTCACCGCCGAACCATTCCGGAACTCCTCGTGACGTCCGGGATCACATCTGGGACTCTGAACTACCTTCGGTAACCACATACTATTTTCCATAACAACTCTAGCGTCACCGAACCTTAAGTGTGTAGACCCTACGGGTTCGGGAACCATGCAGACATGACCGAGACACCTCTCCGGCCAATAACCAATAGCGGGATCTGGATACCCATACTAGCTCCCACATGTTCCACGATGATCTCATCGGATGAACCACGATGTCGAGGATTCAGTCAATCCCGTATACAATTCCCTTTGTCTATCGGTATGTTACTTGCCAGAGATTCGATCGTTGGTATCCCAATACCTCGTTCAATCTCGTTACCGGCAAGTCACTTTACTCGTTCCGTAATGCATGATCCAGTGACTAACTACTTAGTCACATTGAGCTCATTATGATGATGCATTACCGAGTGGGCCCAGAGATACCTCTCCATCATACGGAATGACAAATCCCAGTCTCGACTCGTGCCAACCCAACAGACACTTTCGGAGATACCTGTAGTGCACCTTTATAGCCACCCAGTTACGTTGTGACGTTTGGTAGACCCAAAGCATGCCTACGGTATCCGGGAGTTGCACAATCTCATGGTCTAAGGAAATGATACTTGACATTAGAAAAGCTCTTAGCAAACGAACTATATGATCTTGTGCTATGCTTGGGATTGGGTCTTGGCCATCACATCATTCTCCTAATGATGTGATCCTGTTATCAATGACATCCTATGTCCATGGTCAGGAAACCATAACCATCTATTGATCAACGAGCTAGTCAACTAGAGGCTCACTAGGGACATGTTGTGGTCTATGTATTCACACATGTATCACGGTTTCCAGTTAATACAATTAGAGCATGAAAAATAGACAATTATCATGAACAAGGAGATATAATAATAACCATTTTATTATTGCCTCTAGGGCATATTTACAACACTAATCACCCCCCTCTAGATACCTCTTCTCGATCCTTTTACATGATACGGAGCATCCCACGTTCATCTCCATGTACACCTTCATAGCACATCAAGCCCCAAGTGGACCTACCAGACTTAAGGTGAACCCGATCCTCTTCAAGATTTACATGAATATCCATAGGACTTGGCTACTACCTCACCACGGAACGTTGTGCATCTTCAGGTATGAGGACGACCGCCGCCAAGCAGCTAAGGAGCTTCCCGGAGGCCAAGGAGAAGGACCCCAAGGCCACAAGGAAGAAGATGGAACTCAACAGGAGCTGGACAGGAAGTCCCAGGCGACCCCGTGCGCACGGCCCCCCGAGACCCCGTGCGCACGGACTACTCAGGGAGCTGGCGCTGGAGCACCCCGTGCGCACGGGCCTGTACCGTGCCCACGGGACCCCCATGCGCACGGGCCCAACTTACCCCGTGCGCACGGGCCCTACAGGATGGACGGATGTGAGCTGCTGTTTGGGCCTCCTCTTCATCCACTTCATCCCCATACCTATATAATCCGTACCTAGACCATTTGTTAGGGTAAGCAAAGTAGTTGATACACATTTGTGAGCTTTGCTCCATGGATCCACTCCACTAGGAGATCAAGACCTCCTCTTGGAGTGACCAAACATTAAGACCTCCTTCTTGGGGAAGGATCCCAATAATAGGATCATCAAGCCCTCATCTCCTTCATAGGATTTGGGATGAACTCTACCATGTATCTTATTTCCCTTTGTTGTTCATGTACCTTGTGGATCTTATGTGTTTGATTGTCTAGTGGATGTGTGATTTGACTTGTTCTTGAGTGCTCCTCTTGTTTTCCCTCCTTTGTTCATCTTGTTCTTGGGGATTCCACCTCCAATTCGTGAAAGATCTTCTCTATAGTGTTCCACCCTACATCATATGGTATCATGAGCCTTGGTTTCTCACGAAATTGGAGCCCCCCTCTTTGTTTTCTAGCCTAGTTTTGTTTGATTTCGCCCTAAATCCGAAAATTCCCCACCAAAAAATAGCCCCAATTTTTTTTGTGATTTGTTGGTTTGATGAGATTTTGTTGGATTTGGTCCATGGATTTGGTGTTTAGCAAGTAGATCCACCCCTCTACCATCTTCCACTTCCTTCCACCTTTCGTTTTTGACCTCAAATTGGATTTTCCCCACGGATCCGGAGTAGTTCGTCCGCTCTCAGAGGACCCCATGCACACGGGCCATCGGGACCCCATGCACACGGGCCAGCCAGACCGCGTGCGCACGTCCCTTCCAGTGCGTTTCGGCCACTGCCATACCACCCCCATACCCCAGTTACTCCCCAGCCACGAGATCCATCCATTTGGCCGCCCAGATCGCAATAAATCCGCCAAACCCGCGAGTCCCAGGTGACCCCGTGCCCTCAGTACGTGTACCGTGCGCACGGGACCCCGTGCCCACAGGCCCTAGACCCCGTGTGCACGGCCCTCCCAGAAACAGCCGCGTGTAGTTCACCATTTCGGCCATAACTTCCACATCCGGAGTCCGATTTTCGCGTTCTTTAGCTCGTTGAGTAGCTATTGACATCCCCCATCCACCTAGATAGGTTCCCACACCATTTGACTCCATCAAAATTTTGACATTTTGGCATCTTTGCCTAGGCCTTCCACCATATCACCCGCAAAAACACCATAGCCTTCCGCAACCTAACCCATTTTACTCCATTTAGCATTTGTGGTTGTTTGAGTGGCGACGTGAGTATCCTAAGGTGTTTCGGCTACTTAGGGACAATTGCCTCTTCACAAACCACCACCACTTCCACCATTTGACATTTGTCATTTGAGATTTTGAGTTTGCGGTTTTTTACCGTTTCCTAAGGTGTTTCGGCTACTTAGGGACGGGTCTACATCATCTTGGTATCTACATCAAGAACACCGCTACTCATCATCGCAAAGGACGGTAACCTCGACGACACCATTGTATATTCCCCTTGCAATTGCATTGTTAACCCCTAGCCCATTTTGCGTCACTTACCTATCGAGACTAGCCATTTGAGTATTGTCGGCAACATTACTTGTGCACATTAGTGATCCACCATTCCACTGCATACATACCGTATCATATTGGTATCATATCATCCATTGTGTCACAAGTTTGTTCCTGCATATATACAATTGCTATCTTGGTTTGTGCATTGTGCAAAAGTGGCCATTGAAAAAAAAAGAAGAGAAAAAGCTTTTAAGCAAAAATAGAGCAAAGAGCTCGTGAGCAAGTGCCATAGCATCATACCCCATTGCACATAAGATTGTCATATCCGATCATCTTGGATCATCTTGAGAGAAATACCGGGAACCATACATACATAGCATACTTGGGATAGAAAGTTTATCCATTTTGCATCTTATAGGTTGTGCACAAGTGTCGTATCTGCCTATTGAGCAATCGTGCTAGCGTCTCTCTTGAGTTGTGCAACACGAGCGTTTTCCGTGGACTCCACATTTTGTGCTCATTCCTTGGTTGCACGACCCCATTTATCTATCCGTGTGTGTGTTTCCGTGTACCTCATTTGCTATTGGTCTACTTGTTTCACTTGCGAATTTGTGAATCTTTTCCAACATTATTGACTCTTGCTAACATTTTGCATCAAATTTTTGTGCCACTATCCTCACCGAGCTCTACCATAAGCTTTACTTTGTAGGTGTGAGTGAACAAGTCCGGTACCAATTCCACTATTCTTTCATTTCACATTGAGTGATACAAGATACATCCTCAACTTTGGGAAAAGGTAACTTGGTATTGATTATCTCATTTCCCACTCACCTCTACTTGAGTCTTGTGATGGATAGGCAAGGCATTTCCTCTCCGGTCTACGACAACAACGACGACGTGAACAACTACATCACAAAAGCGTCCATCTTTGATCTACAACGACAAATGCAAGGCGCACAATCCAAGATTGCGAGAGCGCATCGAGAACCTCTCCATCGACATTCATCTCTCTGAAGCAAGGAAAAGGGACTACATAGACAACAAGCTTGCCGCACAAAAGGAGGAGCAAGACGCAAGGATGGAGGAGATTAGAGCCTTGATCAAGTCTTCTTCCCCTTCATCATCTTCAAGGCGGTGACGTTCAAGCCACAAGTCTTCGGAGCGCGAAAAAGATGCAAGTGCAAATCGTCCTCGTCCACATCTACATGGCGACCACCATCACGTTCGTGATCAACATCGTCATGAAGGGCAAGTCACCTCCAAGCATCATGTGCACGACGACGACGAACGACATCTACTACGAGCTCAAGCACGACAACGACATCATCATCATGAAGATGCTCCACAAGCACAAGTGCACAAGTCCCAACAAGCCCTACTTCACGCCAAGTCGAAGCTTCATAAGCACAAGAGAAGACCGCGGGACGAGCACCACCAAGACGGCGCTACGGCTACACCAACCACTTTGGCATCTTCGCCAAGTGCTATCGAGGCATCTTCACCTTTGGACGTACGACATCTTCGCCTACTTCCCACGAGTACGCCTACAACGACTTCATCAAGTCCAAGGCGACCACCTACGAGCGAGGGCGACACTTCCATCTTCGGAAGCCCCTCAAGGATGATGGCCGAGCATGGGAAACTCCCTTCGGTCATGGAGACGAGCTATGAGGTGCCACATCATATGGACCTCCAACACCAAGACGGCGACAAGACGGTCGAGCAAGGGCCATCCCCTTCGACTACGGCGACAAGCGCGAACCTCTTCAACAACATGAAGATGGTGCCCATATTGGACTCATCCTCCAAGTTAAGCTACGAGACCGCGCATGGAGACATTTGCACCTACATCTCTCTGACACCCACATATGTCGAGATGCCACATTTGCCATGTGAGGAGAGCCACCACCACATGAGTGACATGAGTGACTCCACCATACGTGACATTGAGAGCATTTCCTATGAGAGAATGAGTGTGACCACCACTAGCCCCACACATGAGAGCATGCCACACATCCTATGTGAGGTTGAGCGCCATTTGAGTGACTCCACCAACAATATGAGTGAGTGCATCCTTGAGGGAGTGAGTGAGCCACAACACTTAGTGAGTGAGGTAGTTGACACGGCATGTGAGGCCACCATGATTTCTAATGACTTAACCTCTACTCCTAGCGTGTTTTCTTCTTTGGTTCTAGGACCCATATATGATGACGCACCGATTCGCGATGACTACGTCCTCCCTTTGGACACGACGATGGCCATGGTGAAATATGATGCACCCCCCACATGGTTCCATCAAGATGAAGATAACAACGAGACGATCTTCAACACCTCACCTACAACACATGAGCGACGCTCCCAAGGTAACATAGGTGAGGGTGCTTATCTTGTCCCACTAGTGGACTCTCTTGATAGTGATTGCTCCCATGATGTTGACCCACCTATTACCATGCTTCATGCTAGTGAAACTTCTTCATGCCTTGACTTACCTATTTATGATGAATATGATGATGAGCATGTTGAGTTGCCTAGCTGTGATGCTATGCTCCATAGGATATCATGTGAAAATTCTATTGGTCACATCATGTTTGACAACCCATTGAACTTGTCATATGCTATGAGAGAGATCTCCCATATTGCATCATTTCAATCTCAACATAGTAACTATGCATGCCCCATTAAAATAAATCCCATTTGCACATATGGCATAGATGACAAGCCCATGGTTATTGGCATTTGTTTCTCTTGTGATGATATTGATATGCTCCCTTTGCATCATTTATCTCATATGCCATGCCATGACCACCTAGCTTCGGATATGCATTGTTTTGGATGTTGTCCATTTTCTCCATATGATATTTCCGCTATTGCTCATGAGGAGGCCCCCATAGTTTCCTCGTACATTTTAGGAGATTTTGATCCATCCCATTCATTGCATGATCCCCATACTTGTGTGCACCATATGCTCCCCATGAAGAAACATGCTTTTGATGTGCCATATACTTGCATTCTCAATTTGTGTCCCCATCATGTCATACATAATAACTATTCTTTCATGATGGATGACATGTTCTTATACCATGCATCAAATTTCTTTGAGCGATGCTTATCTTGTGCTAACTCACATGTGCACATACACATCATGATGGATGATGTGTACATTTACCACGCGCACAATTTCTTTGGATTGTGTCTCTTTTGTGTAGGTACCCATGAATACTTGTCAACCTCTCAATCCCAAGAGTTGACGAAACGAGCTCTTGAGAGCAACGATGCTTTGGGATCCAATGGACTATCCTTACCACCGTCCCCTTCGCGCAAGGACTACGCGCAACTCCTCTACTTGGCTCTCACACGGCTATGGGCCATTTACCACTTGTCACATTATGCTCATTTTACCGTGTTCACTTTGCATGCTATGATTGCTTCTATGCCTTTGCCATGCAATTGTGACCCTTGCTTGCATCTACCCATGTTTCAACATTATGATACTTCTATGTGTATTTGCATGCTTGGTGGAGATCCGTGTTGCTATTGCCATATTTATCATGTGCCCCATGCTATTGATACTATTTTGCTCATACCTTGCTTTCACGCTTGTGATATGTCATGTGCATTATTCATGCCCACTATTTGCACACATGACATGCTTACCATGATTCCTCCTAGTATGTTGCATCTTTGCACTACTAGCTTGCTTGACTTGATTGCTATGATTGCTTGCTATGTTGCATCACCCATGTTCCACTATTACTTGCTTTCTTGGGTTGATGACATATATGCTCATGCCTCTCACATGATATATCTTGTTCATTGTCTCTTGTGTCCATTAGTTGCCTCTTTCATATCCACTTGTATTGAGTGCAACCATACTATGCTTATTGATCATGGAGACTTTGACACCTTACTTGTGATGCATACTTCTTTCCTTGAGCCTCTTGTATTTGGTTGTTCTCGCATCATGTGCCTACATACCATGAAATGCTCCCTTGTCCTTTCTTATGATGAGCATGATGCATACACTTGTTGGGTATCTCGCCCCTCGAATGATAGGTCTTGCTTTTGCACTAACCTCATTTGTTTTTCCAAGTGTTTCTCATGTTCTTTCATTTTGAAGGATTCACAAGGCGGTACCATAAAGACACATTTTGGTTATGTGAAGGCGTACATGATGTGCAACACCAACATTTGTGAGAATCTCCTAAAGGTGAACTCCTTCCCTTCGAGCCATCTTCAAATATGCATATTGGATGGGCCATTCTTTCATTGTTGTTTCCTTCTTGTTGTCTACATGATACATCTATTGGATGGAGGACCGGCATTGGAGATGGACCCTATGGACCTTCAAGTTGCGGTGTGCCACGACATCGACCTATGGTACAACCATGCCTACCGTGTACATGGCGATACGGTTTACGATCCGAGGTCGGATCTTTCCAAAGGGGGAGGAGATGATACGGAGCATCCCACGTTCATCTCCATGTACACCTTCATAGCACATCAAGCCCCAAGTGGACCTACCGGACTTAAGGTGAACCCGCTCCTCTTCAAGATTTACATGAATATCCATAGGACTTGGCTACTACCTCACCACGGAACGTTGTGCATCTTCAGTTACGAGGACGACCGCCGCCAAGCAGCTAAGGAGCTTCCCGGAGGCCAAGGAGAAGGACCCCAAGGCCACAAGGAAGAAGATGGAACTCAACAGGAGTTGGACAGGAAGTCCCAGGCGACCCCGTGCGCATGGGCCCCCGAGACCCCGTGCGCACGGACTACTCAGGGAGCTGGCGCTGGAGCACCCCGTGCGCACGGGCCTGTACCGTGCCCACGGGACCCCCGTGCGCACGGGCCCCCGAGACCCCGTGCGCACGGACTACTCAGGGAGCTGGCGCTAGAGCACCCCGTGCGCACGGGCATGTACCGTGCCCACGGGACCCCCGTGCGCACGGGCCCAACTTACCCCGTGCGCACGGGCCCTACAGGATGGACGGCTGTGAGCTGCTATTTGGGCCTCCTCTTCATCCACTTCGTCCCCATACCTATATAATCCGTACCTAGACCATTTGTTAGGGTAAGCAAAGTAGTTGATACACATTTGTGAGCTTTGCTCCATGGATCCACTCCACTAGGAGATCAAGACCTACTCTTGGAGTGACCAAACATCAAGACCTCCTTCTTGGGGAAGGATCCCAATCATAGGATCATCAAGCCCTCATCTCCTTCATAGGATTTGGGATGAACTCTACCATGTATCTTATTTCCCTTTGTTGTTCATGTACCTTGTGGATCTTATGTGTTTGATTGTCTAGTGGATGTGTGATTTGACTTGTTCTTGAGTGCTCCTCTTGTTTTCCCTCCTTTGTTCATCTTGTTCTTGGGGATTCCACCTCCAATTCGTGAAAGATCTTCTCTATAGGGTTCCATCCTACATCACTCTAGATACCTCTTCTCGATCCTTTTACATGAGATGCAATAAGGGCATGCATAAAAAGTAGCTTGAGGTACCAATGAATAGAAAATAAAGACTCTCCCTACACATGTTTCTCTACTTTCCACTTCAACACTTTTTCAGCTTTATGCACCAGACCACACTTTTCCCCTCAAGTACCCGCCTCCTGCAGAGGATCCTGCTGCTTCATCCAAAGCTCTAACATCCGATCCTACATGGCATAGAGACATCACTTTGAGGCTATGCATTGTACATGCCCTAAGAGTGGCGTCTGGCAAGAGACAGACATATACGATCCTCATGGGACATGTATGAAAAGAGTGGTGGGCTGCAAGGGGGAGGGGTGGTGGCAGAAAGCTCATCACCCCGCAGAAAAGGTAAGACCATCTACATTGTTTTCCTTGTGTTTTTCTTCATTTTCGGCGTGTGCCGGCCAATGACTAGTTGGTGTCTTCATCAAGGTACGTTGCAAGGCCGACGAATCATATGTTGCATATAAGTGGATGTATGTGTGTTTTGTCTAGTTTGGATGAGGAGGGAATTTTTTATACGAGTGAATTATTTTCCTAGGTTTCCCTGGGGTTGATGGACCCCACTTTTTATTTTGTTTGCCAGGTCACTGCCAAAGAGTTAAATATAGATTAAATCCATATGTTTATTAGCGTTAGTATTCATGCTTTGCTCAAAGAGATACGTATCTTCTAATTTTGGCATTAGTTTTTACTGTGTGTGGTTGATAGTAATTGATTGATTTTCTTGAATTGCATTGCTACTTAGTTGTTGGTGTCGTTCTTGTCATTCACACCTTAGATGTTTTAGATCCTGGACCGCGCGTTCCTCCGTCCTCATGAGGGTCTTTGTATTTGCTTTTGTTTTGGTCTAACCAGATGTCATTTATAATATATTTTCATGACCTCCCAAATTTTATTTTACTGTGGGTGTTCCGTGAGAGTCCTCTTTATGTAATCTACACATCTCAAGAAACAATGTGTATGGGTTTGCGCACAATCTTCGTCAAAGGTATAGGTTTGTAATCTGCATGTCTTTCTTATCACTCAAATAATTAATTACTACCCATTCAGACTTTCATTTGTAGATCCCCAATGTTCAATTTTCTTTAGTTATTTAGTCGTTCATCTTCTTTAGTTGACCGGTTTATATTGTCATACAATTCATACATTGGTTCAAAAGCTTTGTTGATCGCTAGCTTTCGTAGCTATAGGAAATATCGTTTTTAACAATACTTTTATCTTCTTTTTGTCGTTCTTTTGAGAAACTCATATCCCCCCATTTGTCAGTGTTTTCACATTGATAGTCGACGGAGGCTCTATGTCAATGTAGATTCCGCAGACCCTCCATGCGACGCCACAATGAGTCGGAAAGTCTAAAGGAAAAATGAAGAGTCAATTTACCTAGTTTTAGGGCCCTCGTGATAGAGGTAAAATCCTACTCCCGCCCTTTTCGTATTTATTGGATGGGATACATTACAAGGAATTGTAATGATCATAGGTATACCGAAGAGTTGAGAATAATGTGTCTATCGACCAGCCCAACCCCGTGTGGGAGTATTTTCCGGTAGATCCCCCAATAGGTTACTCTAGTCACACGAGTAGATCGGATGAGAAACATGGAAGCATTTACCTAGTGTGTCATTAAGGGGCCTAGCATGGGCCATATCCGCGAAGTTTGGACTAAGGCCCAGAGGCCTTTGACTGGGCTGGCTTTTTGTTAACTAATGGACCTGTATTGGGTCGTGCCACCAGTCCTTACTTCATAGGCTCACGCTGCCCATTGTTCGTGCGACATTTCTTTCAATGAACAACCAATGCGTAGCTTCATCGTCTAATAGAAGGCCAACACGTGAAGGATCGTCAGTTGGCCACGTAGTTAATGGTATCAGATCCAAAATCCTACTGTTAACTTAACGGTGACTTGTTACAATGACTGCCACACACACTTTCATGATTCGCGCATTTTCTGTCATGAAAGACCATACTTCCATAATTGAGAAGTGATTATTGTTGTGGCCCGTGGCACGCCATGTGCCGTGCTCGTCCGCCGAGGTGAAGCCCGCGGATCATTTTTTCTGGACTTTTTACCAAGTTATTGGGACAAAAGAGCATGAATGACCCAAAACAGCCCAAAAGATCGAGAAGCACGCAAGCCGGCCCATTGACCATGTATCTCGTCCTCGTTTGCCGAGGTGAAGCAACATGCCGGCACAACACGGCCCGCCACGGATCGTGCGGGTCAGGCCCGCTTAGGCGCGTGCCGTGCCCGAGCCAGCCCGTTGGCCACCTATGGATCCACCTGTCAAGTGACATGTGCAGGGCACACATTCTCTATTAAAGTACCCAAAAGCAAAAGGTCGATGCCAGTGCACACACTAGTGTAAACACGGCGGTAATAAGTCGGCCTGGTCTCTTGCTCTGCGGCGAGGACGAGCTGCATATATGGTGCGACGGATGGGCATGATGGGCTGGGAGTAATGAATTGCAGAGCTTCTACCCGGAGAACAAGTGTCACGCGGGGGCGGAAAATGGCAGGGTGGTAGAGCGAGCGAGATTGTTACCGGGGGGCTCGACGGCGCGACGCCTCCCGATCTCCTCCGTCGCCTAGCGACCGACAGCGGCGCCTCCGCCTCCCTCCGGTGAAGCTCCCCCGAGCGCTACGCCTCCAAGTCCCTCTGCCCTCCGGCGACGGCCGACGGCCCGGCGGCCGCCCCCCTTGCCCCGAGCTCCACCCCGCCTGAAGCTCGCGCCCCCTCCGGCGACGGCGACGCGACGGCCCGGCGGTCGTCTTCCACCTCCGTCGACCAGGTTAGCACCCCTCCTCCTCCTTCTCGCCCCGCTGAGCAGTGCCTCCGTGCCTCGCCTCCGGTAAGCTTGAGCCGAAGTTGGATCTGCGGCACACGCAGCTCCCACTCGGACCCTGTTTTTCGCAGCTCACAGCAGAATACGCCCAGCTCCAAGGCCGGGGACAGAAGGTGGTTTGTTGCCTCCCCTTGTTGCCGTCCTGTTCTTGCGATTGTGGTGTCGCCAGCAGTTGCGTTTCTCGGAGCGCCGTCTTGTTTTCCTTGTTCGTTTGTTGCTTGTCCTCCTCTCGTCTGTTCGTCTTCTCCTGATTCAGCCCCAAAATTCGCCCCTTGCTAGGCTCACTTGTTGCTCTTCTCCCTTTAGCTCGTCTCAGGGATTCTTTCTTTGCCGCAGGGAGCGAGCGATTGAAACCAAAACGTCATTCTTTCGCCCTGATTTGTTTGCTTCATTGCATCCCACTAGTCCAATCCTTCCAGCGATGGATCGATTCGGTTCCTTTTTCCAGCTTAAGGTGCGAGAGCAGCTTATCATATCCTAACCAATCCAGTTTATACAGATGTGAAAGCATTGCTACCATTTCACATCATTAATGTTTCCCCAATATACATTCACATTTCAGGAGTTATTTTTGTTGGTAAAACTAGTTGTTTATGTTCTTGTTGAGTGACTGAAATAATGCATGAGGTGTTGATATTTCAGGTTTGATCAGGAGTTTGTAAGAAGCTCCTGGATTATAACTGATCAGATGCTTGGGCGCAACAATATGTCGCCCGACAGACTAGAGGCCGTGCTGATGCTGTTGATGCTCATGGTTTACAATGCTTCAGGTACTAACACATGGATGTTTTTTTAAATTACATGAGTGCTTTGAACATGGTTAGTATACTTCATTGTGTTAATGCAATCCGATTTCCCAGTGTGCCAGTGCCTAGTTTGAGGAAAACATAATTTATTGTTCTGAAGTGAAGAAAATAGAAGATAATGCATACAATCATACATCCTTTTTTGTATCATATTTTCCTTCACATAAATTTGTTACTGTTTTCTGTTCTATGTAGGAGCATTTGTTGGTATCAACATTGGCACTAACGTGTCAGACCTGCCATCAGCATCAGACATAGTCTCCATCCTTAAAGCCAAGAAGATTCAACATGTTCGCTTGGTTGATTCAGACCATGAGATGCTAGTCGCCCTTGCGAATACTGGAATTGAAGTGATGGTTGGTGTGCCAAATAATCAGCTGCTCCGCATGGGGCAATCTCGTCCGACAGCTGCTGATTGGATTAACAAGAATGTTGCTGCCTACATTCCAGCAACAAACATCACGTATATTGCCGTGGGTGATGAGATTCTTACTACTGTCCCAAATGCAGCTCTTGTTCTAGTACCTGCATTGCAATTCCTCCAATCCGCACTGTTGGCTGCGAACCTCAATACCCAGGTGAAACTATCAAGTCCTCATTCAATGGATATGATCTCTAAGGCATTTCCTCCTTCTACTGCCACTTTCAACTCGACATGGAGCTCAGTAATGTTACAGTATCTTGGATTTCTGAAGAAGACAGGATCTTCCTTCATGCTTAATGCTCAACCATACTATGGCTATGTGAAAGGGCAAGGTGTATTCCCTTTAGAGTATGCCCTGTTTCGATCACTCAATCCCAACAGTCAGATTGCAGATCCGAACACCAATTTGTTCTATACCAATATGTTTGACGCTATGGTTGATGCCACATACAACTCAATAAAAGCAATGAATTTCACCGATATTCCTGTTATGGTCACAGCTTCTGGTTGGCCATGGCATAGTGCACGCAAAGAACCGGCTGCGGATGTTGATAATGCTCTGGCCTACAATACAAATCTCATACGCCATGTACTAAATAACTCTGGTACCCCTAGCCAGCCAAATAATCAAGTAAGCACATACCTGTTTGAGTTGTTCAGTGAGGATCTTCGGTCAGGATCTGTTTCGGGGGAAAGTTGGGGGATTATGTTTAGCAATGCTAGTGCAGTGTACTCCCTGACATTTGAAGATGTGGCTACAGCTAGTACTGATTCACCGGCTTTGCACGGGATGTTTTGTGTGGCAAATTCAAGTGCACCCCATAGTGCATTGAAGCAAAGTTTGGATTGGGCATGTGGCCCTGGTTCCGCAAACTGCAGCGCAATTCAACCTGGGCAGCCGTGCTACAAACCAGATGACATTGTAGCTGTTGCTTCGTATGCTTTCAATGATTATTATCATAGAACACAAGCAAGTGGAGGAACATGCAACTTTAATAGCACAGCAACGATATCATCTACGGATCCAAGTAAGCTAAATTTCCTCCCGAGTATTCATGTATTAGCTCGTAGGTACTGCCATAGTAGAACTAACTACAGAATCACTCACTAGATGCAGGTTTGAGTATTCATGTATCGTTGGTCTCACTATCTCAACACTAAAAAGGAGATTTCATATGACCTGATTGGCTGATTTACTTCTTGCGTGTAACTTTGTGCAACCTTTAGCAATCTTTATTCTTCGTTCATCCTCTAATACTAGGGGTGAAACAGAAAGCTTTTTGTATCCTGTGAAAACTGCGGTGCAGATTTTTAGAAGTTTCACCTAATCATTAGCCATCATAGCTCCTCTAATCTGTGTATTTGCTCTATTTTGTTTTCTGTGTCCTTAATCTGCCGTCAAAAATTTATTGTATCTTAGCATAAGTTTTCTTGAATACTTTATGCTAATTAGTCTGGTAGGTTGAGCTAAGAAGCTCAATTGCTGCTTTGTCTCTAAGATTCTGCCAATGCACGCCTGCACAGAAACTCTATGCGAATGATGCCTAATTGGCAAATCTTCCTGTTTTTAGTCACCAGGAATGGTCAGACGTGTCAGTAAGAAGTGGCAAACTTTACCTGCCCTCTCACATGTTAGAATCGACATGGTTTTTACATGCCTTCTTGGCATACGGCATATATTCACAGAAGGTTGCTTTGGTCCAAACAGAACTGGAAGTAGCTCAATTGTGGAAGTATTGGTTTGACCAATCCTGATGACTTGGCTTGTTTATTCTCCATACGGCTTAGACACTATTGGAAACCAACCAGCAAGATTCAGACGCTATTGTTTATTCACCACGCGGCTCAGACACTATTGGAAACCAATACAAGGAAAACAGATCTATGGTTGTAGTACTGAATGTACATGTTTGTTTCCATGTATATCGAATGAGGCATTATAAACATGGGTAGGAGTCCGAAGCCAATCATCTGATCTGGTCATGCTAATATATAGAAACCATATACCATTAGTTGGTTAGAAAATCGTGACAGTCATCTTGTAGTTACTCACATTCTAATATAAGGTTCTGTCTTGTTATTCAAGTGTTTGCTGTTACAATATTGCAATTACCGCTTTGGTTTGTGACATGAGCTTAAACAAAGTTTCCCCTGAATTTAAACTTGCAGGCCATGGTTCATGTAAATTCGCAGGAAGGTGAGTCGTACTTCTTTGGTGTTCTTGTAAGTTCAAACTTCTACGTTGTTCTATACTAACAATGAGGTTTGGTTCTATCTGCAGCACCGGTGCCAATGGCAGTGGTATGGCTTCTGGACCTGCGAGCCAAGATAGTTCTGCTTCACAATCTCAATCTTTCTGGTTGACTTGGCTAATCGCCATGCTGCTGCCCGTTCTACTTCTCATGTAAAACATTGTGACTGAACGTTGTACTTTGGATGAGATGCGTGAGATTTGTTGCGCCTCTTGTTAGATAGAAAGGAAGCCCTATTTGTCTCACTTTATTGAGGTAAATGCCAGTATCTCTCAATTTTAGTTGTCCTAGAAATGAACAGGCAAGGTGCACTAATTTTGAATGTCAAGTTGGAAAACTCCATTTTTTATTTTTTATTTTTAGAAAAGGAGGATGACACCCGGCCTCTGCATTTGGTCGATGCATACGGCCACTTTATTAATTATTCTCACAAGACCTTACAAAGCCATACAACAGCAAAACTAAAGCCACCGTCTAAGCAACAACTGTCGCTACACCTATCCAATTGATGAAGCGGCGCAGATAGTTTGGGCCTAATACTAAACAGACATCGCAGCAAAACCTAACCATCTAAGACCTGAGGTCCCAACCAGGACGCTTGCCGGGTATGGGGCATCTACCAGTCTGATGCACTCCTCAACCAGGACGCCTGTCGGGTATGGGGCACCTACCAGTCCGACGCACTCAACCAGGACGCTTGCCGGGTACGAGGCCGCCGTAGCCACCTGCCATCAATCCATCTTCAGAGTTGTACTGTTGCATGTACCGTGCCAGGTCTCTCTGTCATCGACGCCACCACGACGCCCGATAGCGTCGTCCTCCTGCGCGAGTCCATCCTCCCACAGCGAACTCTGAATCTGCATTGCACCACGCCGTCAAGATCCGTCGCCATCAGTGTGTAGGATGAAGCACCGCTCCACCAAAGAATCCGTCCTTTGGTCCCTCGATCACGTGTGTACCTCCAAGAATGACGCCCCCAAAGGAAGGAACGACACCAGAGCGCCGCAGTCACCCGATCATCCGATCTGGGGTTTCCCCCGTAGGTAGCAGAGAGTGGCCTTGAACTTCTCCACGGCGATGCCTTCAAGAAGGGAACGACGCAGATAGCGCCACCACCTCTGGCCTTAGCAAGAGCCGAAGTCAAGTTTTCACCCAGATTAGTTCGAAGGTATCCAACTCTCGTGCCCGGGCCGCCGTCACCACCAGCACCACCAGGCAGACCCTGGAGTACCGGCATATCAGCGAGCCGCCGGCACCACCGCATCCAGATCACCGGCCACGCCGGGCCGCCGCCATCCCCCGCGCCGTCCGGGTCAGAGACGGAGCCGCCGACCGCGCACAGGGACCGCCGCCGCCTGCACACGCCAGAGTGCCTTCGAGAGCCCAGCGCCCGCCACCGCTTGCCGAAGCCAACCGCCCTATAGGAAAACTCCAATTTGTCCTATAGAAATGGATAGGCAAGGTGCAATCCCTTTGCATGAAAGGTTTCACACCTTTTGCTAGTCCGTCCTCACCTCTAGGCCAAAACAAAGGCGACAAGTGATGAGGTCGCCTACTACAGGTAGGGTCCTCAGGCCAACTCCAGCGCGTGACCCCATCCCGTCTGGGTGTGTCCGTTTGAGATAGAATGGACGAATAGTGCGACCCAACGCGCGGCCCCAAACGGATAAAATGTCTGGATTTCGTCCATTTTCAATCCATTCCCGGCCCAAACTTGCGCCGAGTTTGAGGTGAAATGGACATCGCGCGGACGGGCTGGACGCACGCCCTTGACCTCCCCGCGGCTCGCCTGTCGGGGACACTAGCACTCCGTTCGCCTCCAACGCCTTCAACCACTCTCCCACGCCCACCCCATCGTCGGCGGCGCCTCTATTCTTCGTCCGCCTCCTCACTGCTCACCCCCCGGCCGTCCATACCAAACCACGTCTCGACATGGCTGCCACCACGCCCATTGTAGGAGTTTTGGCCGTCGCTTGGAGGAGATTTGGCCGTCCCCGTCGTAGCCAGTGCCAGAGGGGATACGACCGCTGACGACGGATATGGACCACATTAGCTTCCGTCGAGTGCTCCAGAGTGGCTAGTAGTCGGCCGCCAACCACCCCTCCTGCATCGAGGTGATCATCGCGGCCTCTTTGCCACCACGACCGCAAGGTGTTTGACACTTTGCCCACAAAGGTATGGATAGTGGAGATGAATTTTTCTTCCACCACTTCATTTGTTCATCGGACAATTCGTCCTCAGATGACGAAGATCTTATGGTGGATGCACTGGTCGTTCATGACCACATTGAACAACAGCTTCCTCGGTACAGGGGGTCAGTCCCTGGCCGTGCTCCCAACCTGAACTGCAACAAAGAGAGAGGCCACACCCTGCTCTATGCCGATTACTTTGCGAACACCTCGCTCTTCAAGATGGATTCCGTTGTCGTTTTCGTATGGCAAGGCATCTGTTCAATCGTATCCGATAGGGAGTGGTTGCTCATGACCCATACTTCGAGTGCAAGACGGATGCCCTTGGCAAGCTTGGATTCTCCTCTTACCAGAAATGCACCGCGGCCATCCGCATGCTTGCATATGGAATTCCAGGCGATCTGGTGGTTGAGTATGTGCGTATGAGTGAGTCGACATGTCTACTGTCACTATACAACTTCTGCGAAGCCGTGGTGGCAGTGTTTGGCCCTGAGTACTTGAGGCAGCCAAATGCCGCTGATACAGAAAGGTTGTTGGCGACCAACGCAGCTAGAGGTTTTCCAGGCATGCTTGGCATCATAGATTGTATGCGCTGGGAGTGGAAGAACTGTCCATTTGCTTGGCAGGGCCAGTACAACGGGCATGTTAAAGCGTGTAGTGTCATATTAGAAGCGGTGGCTTCACAAGATCTTTGGCTATGGCATTCTTTCTTCGGCATGGCAGGTTCTCACAATGATATCAACGTGCTGCAGCATTCTCCAGTCTTCGCAAGGCCTGCAGAAGGCCACTCCCCACCTGGCAACTTTGAGATCAACGACCACCAGTACAACAAGGGATACTACCTAGCTGATGGTATGTGGTCAACTTTTGTGAAGACAATCTCGAACCCCCAAGGTGAGAAGAGAAAGAGATTTGCCCAAATGCAAGAGAGTGTTAGAAAGGATGTGGAACGTGCTTTTGGTGTGCTTCAATCCTGATGGGGTATCGTTCGAAACCCTGCCCTGACATGGGATGAAGGGAAGCTTTGGGAGGTGATGACTACTTATGTGATCATGCACAACATGATCGTCGAGGACGAGCGTGATAACAGCATCTTCGACCAAGGATTTTATTTTCAAGGTGAAAATGTTGAGCCCCTGCACCAAGAACCGGCCACGTTTGAACAGTTTGCCCAATTTCATCGTGACCTGCGTGATTAGCACACTCATTTGTAGGGATGAAAATGGAGCGAAAACAGATGGAACTAAGTGCTATCATATTTGTTTTCGCATTATTTTGCAGAAGTGGAAACGAATACAGAAACCCCGAAAATGAATACAGAAACAAATACTACCGGAAACGGACACGGAGCGAATACAAAGCGGATATGGAAACAGAAACATGCATTGATCGGAACTCTAAAACCCCTTGAATCAGAGAGAAATACACACAAAAACAAGCAAATTTAATGAGTTGTTAACGTGGCTACAAAATAATATCATTATGTTAGCAACTTAGCATAGTATTATAGTAGTACCGGACAATTGCGTATAGGGTCAAGCTGAGTACATGTGTGGTAATAGAAGTTGGGCCTCAGATCCATTCTACTAATTGTGTCATTGTGTTCTCTTTGGTGGTTGGGCTACAAAGCAGCTGTAGGTCTATAGTAAAAACAAAAATTCCATATTCACGGAAACAGAAAGTTCTGTTTCTATGCATGTTCCACCAGAAAACACCGTTCCATTTTTGTTTCCGTTTCCGCATAAAAAATTTCATTTCCACTTCTGTATTGCAAATTTCCGTTTCCGTTTTCATATTTCCTCCTCGTTTCCATTTTTCGTCCGGAGAAACGGAAAGTTTCACTCCATTTTCATCCCTACTCATTTGGATCTTCAAAATGACTTGGTTGAGCACGTGTGGACTCACATTGGCAACCAATAGATGTATTGGTTCATTATGTTCATTCAAGACAATTTCGATTTGGTTGTAAAACTATTTTATTAGAGACAATTTCGATTGGGTTGTAGAACTATTTTTATTTCAGACAATTAATATTTGGACGTGCTAGTTTTGAACATTGAAATATGAATATATGGGCATTTTTGGCCCTGGCGGACAGGATGGGGCCAAAGGATGTGTCCGCGCGTTGGGCGCACGGCCACCGCATCCCAGGACTGTTGGGGAACGCGATAATTTCAAAAATTCTCCTATGATCACGCAAGATATATCTAGGTGATGCATATCAACGAGAGGGGAGAGTGTGTCCACGTACCCTCGTAGACCGAAAGCGGAAGCATTTAGTTACTGCGGTTGATGTAGTCGAACGTCTTCATGATCCAACTGATCAAGTACCGAACGCACGACACCTCCGCGATCTGCACACGTTCAGCTCGGTGACGTCCCTCGAACTCTAGATCCAGCTGAGGCCGAGGGAGAGTTCCGTCAGCACAACGGCGTGGTGACGGTGATGATGAAGTTACAGGCGCAGGGCTTCGCCTAAGCACTACGATGATATGACCAAGGTGGAAAACTATGGAGGGGGGCACCGCACACGGCTAAAGATCAACTTGTGTGTCTATGGGGTGCCCCCTCCCCCGTATATAAAGGAGGAGAGGGGAGGCCGACCGGCCCTCCTTGGCGTGCCCCCAAGAGGGGAATCCTACTAGGACTCCAAGTCCTAGTAGGTTTCCACCAAAAGGGAATGAGGGGGAAGGAAGGAGAGGGAGAGGGAGAACGAAAGGGGGGCGCCGCCCCCCTTCCTAGTCCAATTCGGACTCAAGGGGGAGGGTTCGCGCGGCCTGCCCTGGTCGCCCCCCTCTCTCTCCACTAAGGCCCATCGAGGCCCATGAGTTCCCCCGGGGTTTTCGATAACCCTCCGGCGCTCCGGTTTTATCCGAAACTTCTCCGGAACACTTCCGGTGTCCGAACATAGCCGTCCAATATATCAATCTTTATGTCTCGACCATTTCGAGACTCCTCATCATGTCCGTGATCACATCCGGGACTCCGAACAACCTTTGGTACATCAAATCACATAAACTCATAATACCAATCATCATTGAATGTTAAGCGTGCGGACCCTACAGGTTCGAGAGCTATGTAGACATGACCGAGACTCATCTCCGGTCAATAACCAATAGTGGAACCTGGATGCTCATATTGGTTCCTACATATTCTACGAAGATCTTTATCGGTCAAACCGCATAACAACATACGTTATTTCCTTTGTCATCGGTATGTTACTTGCCAGAGATTTGATCGTCAGTATCATCATACCTAGTTCAATCTCGTTACCGGAAAGTCTCTTTACTCGTTCTGTAATACTTCATCCCACAATTAACTCTAGTGACAATGCTTGCAAGGCTTATAGTGATGAGTATTACCGAGAGGGCCCAGAGATACCTATCCGAAACACGGAGTGACAAATCCTAATCTTGATCTATGCCAACCCAACAAACACCTTCGGAGACACCTATAGAGCACCTTTATAATCACCCATTTACGTTGTGACGTTTCGTAGCACACAAAGTGTTCCTCCGGTATTCGGGAGTTGCATAATCTCATAGTCTGAGGAACTTGTATAAGTCAAGAAGAAAGTAATAACAATGAAACTAAAACGATCATAATGCTAAGCTAACGGATGGGTCATGTCCATCACATCATTCTCCTAATGATGTGATCCCGTTCATCAAATGACAACACATGTCCATGGTTAGGAAACATAACCATCTTTGATTAACGAGCTATTCAAGTAGAGGCATACTAGGGACTATATGTTTTGTCTATGTATTCACACATGTGCTAAGTTTCCGGTTAATACAATTCTAGCATGAATAATAAAAATTTATCATGAAATAAGGAAATAAATAATAACTTTATTATTGCCTCTAGGGCATATCAGTCTCCCACTTGCACTAGAGTCAATAATCTAGATTACATAGTAATGATTCTAACACCCATGGAGCTTTGGTGCTGATCATGTTTTGCTCATGGAAGAGGCTTAGTCAACGGGTCTGCAACATTCAGATCTGTATGTATCTTGAAAATCTCTATGTCCCCCTCCAAAACTTGATGACGGATGGAATTGAAGCGTCTCTTGATGTGCTTGGTTCTCTTGTGAAATCTGGATTCCTTTGCCAAGCCAATTGCACCAGTATTGTCACAAAAGATTTTCATTGGACCCGATGCACTAGGTATGACACCTAGATTGGATATGAACTCCTTCATCCAAACTCCTTCATTTGCTACTTCCGAAGCAGCAATGTACTCTGCTTCACACGTAAATCCCGCCACGACGCTCTGCTTGGAACTGCACCAACTGACAACTCCTCCATTCAATAAAAAATACGTATCCGGTTTGCGACTTAGAGTCATTTGGATCAGTGTCAAAGCTTGCATCGACGCAACCGTCTACGATGAGCTCTTTTTCACCTCATAAATGAGAAACATATCCTTAGTCCTTTTCAGGTATTTCAAGATGTTCTTGACCGCTGTCCAGTGCTCCACTCCGGTATTACTTTGGTACCTCCCTGCTATGCTTATAGCAAGGCACACATCAGGTCTGGTACACAGCATTGCATACATGATAGATCCTATGGCTGAAGCATAGGGAATGCCTTTCATTTTCTCTCTATCTTCTGCACTGGTCGGGCATTGAGTCTGACTCAACTTCACATCTTGTAACACAGGCAAGAACCCTTTCTTTGACTGAACCATTTTGAACTTCTTCAAAACTTTATCAAGGTATGTGCTTTGTGAAAGTCCAATTAAGCGTCTTGATATATTTCTATAGATCTTGATGCCCAATATGTAAGCAGCTTCACCGAGGTCTTTCATAGAAAAACTCTTATTCAGGTATCCCTTTATGCTATCCAGAAATTCTATATCATTTCCAATCAACAATATGTCATCCACATATAATATCAGAAATGCTAGAGAGCTCCCACTCACTTTCTTGTAAATACAGGCTTCTCGAAAAGTCTGTATAAAACCATATGCTTTGATCACTGATGTCTACTACACAACCTTCTTCTTGTAGACGTTGTTGGGACTGCAAGTGCACATGTTTGTAGGACAGTAGAAAATTTCCCTCAAGTGGATGACCTAAGGTTTATCAATCCGTGGGAGGCGTAGGATGAAGATGGTCTCTCTCAAACAACCATGAAACCAAATAGCAAAGAGTCTCTTGTGTCCCCAACACACCCAATACAATGGCAAATTGTATAGGTGCACTAGTTCGGCGAAGAGATGGTGATACAAGTGCAATATGGATAGTAGATATAGGTTTTTGTAATCTGAAAATATAAAAACAGCAAGGTAACTAATGATAAAAGTGAGCGTAAACGGTATTGCAATGATAGGAAACAAGGCATAGGGTTCATACTTTCACTAGTGCAAGTTCTCTCAACAATAATAACATAGATAGATCATATAACAAGCCCTCAACATGCAGCAAAGAGTCACTCCAAAGTCACTAATAGCAGAGAACAAACGTAGAGATTATGGTAGGGTACGAAACCACCTCAAAGTTATTCTTTCGGATCGATCTATAAAAGAGTTCGTACTTGAATAACACCTTAAGACACAAATCAACCAAAACCCTAATGTCACATAGATACTCCATTGTCACTTCAAGTATCCGTGGGCATGATTATATGATATGCATCACACAATCTCAGATTCATCCAACCAACACAAAGTACTTCAAAGAGTGCCCCAAAGTTTCTACCGGAGAGTCAAGAACATGTGCCAACCCCTATGCATAGGTTCATGGGTGGAACCCGCGAGTTGGTCACCAAAACATACATCAAGAGGCACGTGAAATCCCATTGTCACCACAGATAAACACGGCAAGACATACATCAAGTGTTCTCATAAAAGACTCAATCCGATAAGATAACTTCAAAAGGGGAAACTCACTTCATCACAAGAGAGTAGAGGGGGACTCCGTTTGATATTCCTTTTCTTCGAAATACCGAAACAAGCAATAAAACAACAATATGGGCTGGGCCTCCAGTTAGTAGGTTAGTCCCAAAAATGATATAAATGTGTAAAATAAAGCCCATAAACATCCAAAAGGGGTAATATAATAGCATGGAATAATCAAAAATTATAGATACGCTGGAGACGTATCAAGCATCCCCAAGCTTAATTCCTGCTCATCCTCGAGTAGGTAAATGATAAAAACATAATTTTTGATGTGGAATGCTACCTAGCATAATTCTCAATGTAATTTTCTTTATTGTTGCATGAATGTTCAGATCCAAATGATACAAAATAAAAGTTCATATTAACATGAAAATGGTGATACTTCAAGCATACTAATCAAAGTAATCATGTCTTCTCAAAATAACATGGCCAAAGAAAGTTATCCCTACAAAATCATATAGTCTGGCTGTTGCTCAATCTTCATCACACAAAGTATTTAATCATGCACAACCCTGATGACAAGCCAAGCAATTGTTTCATACTTTAATAATCTCAAACTTTTTCAACTTTCACGCAATACATGAGCGTGAGCCATGGACATAGCACTATATGTGGAATAGAATGGTGGTTGTGGAGAAGACAAAAAGGAGAAGATAGTCTCACATCAACTAGGCATATCAACGGGCTATGGAGATGCCCATTAATAGATATCAATGTGAGTGAGTAGGGATTGCCATGGAACGGATGCACTAGAGCTATAAATATATGAAAGCTCAACAAAAGAAACTAAGTGGGGTGCATCCAACTTGCTTGCTCACGAAGACCTAGGGCACTTTTGAGGAAGCCCATCATTGGAATATACAAGCCAAGTTCTATAATGAAAAATTCCCACTAGTATATGAAAGTGACAACATAGGAGACTCTCTATCATGAAGATCATGGTGCTACTTTAAAGCAAAAGTGTGGAAAAAGAGATAGTAGCATTGTCCCTTCTCTCTTTTTCTCTCATTTTATTTCTTTTCTTCTTTCTTTTCTTTTTTTTCCTTTTTTCTTTTTTTCTTTTTTTTGGCCTTCTCTTTTTTCTTTTTCTTTTTGGCCTTTCTCTCTTTTTTTCTTTTTGTAAAGTCCGAAGTCTCATCCCGACTTGTGGGGGAATCATAGTCTTCATCATCCTTTCCTCACTAGGACAATGCTTTAATAATGAAGATCATCACACTTTTATGGATTTACAACTCAAAGCTAGAACAAGATATGACTCTATATGAATGCTTCCGGCGGTGTACCGGGATATGCAATGAATCAAGAGCGACATGTATGAAAATTATGAAGGTGGCCTTGCCACAAATACAATGTCAACTACATGATCATGCAAAGAGCAATATGACAAAAGTAATGCGTGTCATATGAACGGAACGGTGGAAAAGTTGCATGGCAATATATCTTGGAATGGCTATGGAAATGCCATAATAGGTAGGTATGGTGGCTGTTTTGAGGAAGGTATATGGTGGGTGATGGTACCGGCGAAAGTTGCACGGTACAAGAGAGGCTAGCAATGGTGGAAGGCTGAAGGAGTGCGTATAATCCATGGACTCAACATTAATCAAAAGAACTCATATACTTGTTGCAAAAATTTAGAAGTCATCAAAAATCAAAGCACTACGCGCATGCTCCTAGGGGGATAGATTGGTAGGAAAAGACCATCGCTCGTCCCCGACCGCCACTCATAAGGAAGACAATCAATAAATAAAATTGTGCTCCAACTTCATCACAAAGCGGTTCACCATATGTGCATGCTACGGGAATCACAAACCTCAGCACAAGCATTCTTTAAATTCATAATCACCCAACTAGCATGACTTTAATATCACTACCTCCATCTCTCAAAACAATTATCAAGCATCAAATTGATCATAGCATCCAATTCACTTTCTATGATAGTTTTTATTATACCCAACTTGGATGCTCATCATTCTAGGACCAACTTTTAAGATCATAGCAAATACCATGCTGTTCTAAAAGACTCTCAAAATAATATAAGTGAAGCATGAGAGACTAGCAATTTATTCAAAATATAACCATCGCCATGCTCTAAAAGATATAAGTGATGCACTAGAGCAAATGATAAACTACTCCGAAAAGATATAAGTGAAGATCAATGAGTAGCTAAATAATTGTGTAACTATGCGAAGACTCTCTCTCATTAAAGAATTTCAGATCTTGGTACTCTAATCAAACAGCAATCAAAATAAAATAAAATGACATTTCAAGGATAGCACAACTCATGTGAAGAAGCAAAAACTTAGGCTCAACCGATACTAACCGGTAGTTGTTGAAGAAGAAAGGTGGGATGCCTACTGGGGCATCCCCAAGCTTAGATGCTTGAGACTTCTTGAAATATTATCTTGGGGTGCCTCGGGCATCCCCAAGCTTGAACTTTTGTGTCTCCTTAATTCCTCTCATATCATGGTTTCTCTTTTTCTCAAAAAGCTTCATCCACAACAAACTCAACAAGAACTCGTGAGATAGGTTAGTATACACCAATGCAAAACCTTATCATTTTCTACTGTAACAAATCACTAAAATTATTATTAAACATTGAATACTAAATGCCTCTGCATATTTAATACTCCTATCCTCAAATAGAATCATTAAACAAGCAAACATATGCAAACAATGCAACCATAACAGCAATCTGTCAAAACAGTACAGTCTGTAAAGAATGCAAGAGTCATCATACTTCCCTCACTCCAAAAATTATGAAATAAAATTCCCACTGTAGTAAATTTATCAGAGCTCATTATGAAAAAAGTTTCAACATTATATCACTCTCTGACTTTTCTAGGGAATTTTTGCAACAGCGGTAAATTTTCTGTTTTCAAACAGCAACATGTATACTAGCAAAATAACCATGGCAAAGGCTATCCTTGACTTTTTTTATTGAAACTAAAAATGCAAAACATTAATCTAAATAAAAACAAGCAAATACTAACAAAAGAAAATTACGCTCCAAGCAAAACACATATCATGTGGTGAATAAAAATATAGCTTCAAGTAAAGTTACCGATGAACGAAGACGAAAGAGGGGATGCCTTCCGGGGCATCCCCAAGCTTAGGCTCTTGGTTGTCCTTGAATATTACCTTGGGGTGCCTTGGTCATCCCCAAGCTTAGGCTCTTTCCACTCCTTATTCCATAGTCCATTGAATCTTTACCCAAAACTTGAAAACTCCACAACACAAAACTCAACAGAAAACTCGTAAGCTCCGTTAGTATAAGAAAATAAAACCACCACTTAGGTACTGTAATGAACTCATTCTAAATTCATATTGGTGTAATATCTATTGTATTCCAACTTCTCTATGGTTCATACCACTTAATACTAGCCATAGATGCATCAAAATAAGCAAGCAACACATAGAAAATAGAATCTGTCAAAAACAGAACAGTCTGTAGTAATCTGTATCAAACATATACTTCTGGAACTCCAAAAATCCTACAAAATTAGGAAGTCCTAAGAAATTGGTGTACCAATCCAGAGCAAAAAGAATCAGATCATAATTACGTTTCTGTGAATTAACAAAACTAAATTACTGGGTGCAAAAGTTTCTGATTTTCAGCAGGATCAACACAACTATCACCGTAAGCTATCCTAAAGGTCTTACTTGGCACTTTATTGAAACATAAGCTATAAAACATGATTATTACAGTAGCATAATTATGTGGACACACAAAAACATTAAGGATAAATATTGGGATGTCTCCCAACAAGCGCTTTTCTTTAATGCCTTTTCAAGCTAGGCATGATGATGACAATGATGCTCACATAAAAGATAAGAATTGAAATGTAAAGAGAGCATCATGAAGCATATGACTAGCACATTTAAGTCTAACCCACTTCCTATGCATAGGGATTTTGTGAGCAAACAACTTATGGGAACAATAATCAACAAGCATAGGAAGGCAAAACAAGCATAACTTCAAAATTTTAAGCACATAGAGAGGAAACTTGACATTATTGCAATTCCTACAAGCATATATTCCTCCCTCATAATAATTTTCAGTAGCATCATGAATGAATTAAAAAATATAACCATCACCTAAAGCATTCTTTTCATGATCTATAAGCATATAAAAATTACTACTCTCCACATAAGCAAAATTCTTCTCATTCGGAATAGTGGGAGTATCATAAGAGACTTGAACACTAAAAATTGTTTCCACATTAAAAGAGTAATGTTCAGAAAAAGGATAATCATAATCATGACAAGATTTATAAATATAATCATCACTACTTTTATAGCATAAGTTTCATCACAATAATCATCATAAGTAGCAACTTCGTTCTCATCATAATCGATTGAAACCTCTCCCAAGATAGTGGAATCACTAAATAAAGTTGACACTCTTCCAAATCCACTTTCGTATTCATCACAATAAAATTCAACATCCTCAAAAATAGTGGGATCACTACTTCCTAAAGTTGACTCTCTTCCGTACCCACTTTCATAAATATAATCATCATAAGTAGGAGGCATGCTATCATCATAACAACTTTGCATATCAAAACTTGGGATGCTAAAAATATCATCTTCATTAAACATAGCATCCCCAAGCTTGGGACAAACATTAATTCCAGCAAATATATTGTCAAATATTTCATCCTCATCAAACATAGCTTCCCCAAGCTTGGTCTCTTTCATATCATAAGCATAATCACTCTCATCATTAAAAATATGGATAGCACCAATAGTAAAGCAATTTTCATCATCACAATGAGTAGTAGGAGCAACATCATTTGGGAGGGATACCTTTTTACCTTTGTTGCTCCTTCTTTTCTTTTTCTTCTTCATATTATGTGTGGGTTCAACCTTCCTCTTTGAGCTCCTTATTGATGAGATTGGTTGAATAGAAAGCTCCTCCTCGTTACCTGATTCATCATGAGAAATAATAGGAGGACATTGGGAAGTCTCTTCCCTTTCATTAGTATTTTCATCATATTCTATTTTCTTTCTTTTCTTTAGGTAATTGGCAATCTAAGGATTTTCAATGCAATTCTCCGCACAAAACAAATAAATCTTCTCTAGATCAATATCAAGGAATTTCTTATGGGCAAATTCCAGAAGGTGCTTAAGTAAACGTTTCAATTCTTCATAACCCAAAAGCAAACTAAGTTCATTGTAATGAGCAATGGATATCAAATCATCACAATTTTTGGACACGATTCGATCATGAAACAATTTGCATAGGAGATGTAAATGACCATGTTCATTGCAAAGTTCACAAGTACGGCGAAGGAATTTTAAATTTTCAGCACTCACACCTAGCCTTTCATGCAACCATTTAGTTTCTAAATGCTTATGCCTCTTGCAATAAATATCTTCTCTATTTGGTGTGTTCATGCAAACATGCACTCCACAAAAGTTGACATGCTCATAAGGGATATTTTCATCATGACTAGAGCAACCATCATTAATACTATGGATATTCAAGGAGTTTATACTAACAACATTGCAATCATGATCATCATTCAAAGATTTAGTGCCAAGCATTTTAAAGCATTCTTCTTCTAGCACTTGAGCACAATTTTCCTTTCCATCATTCTCACGAAAGATATTAAAAAGATGAAGTGTATGAGACAAACTTAACTCCATTTTTTGTAGTTTTCTTTTATAAACTAAACTAGTGATAAAACAAGAAACAAAAAGACTCGATTGCAAGATCTAAAGATATACCTTCAAGCACTCACCTCCCCGGCAACGGCGCCAGAAAAGAGCTTGATGTCTACTACACAACCTTCTTCTTATAGACGTTGTTGGGCCTGCAAGTGCACAGGTTTGTAGGACAATAGCAAATTTCCCTCAAGTGGATGACCTAAGGTTTATCAATCCGTGGGAGGCGTAGGATGAAGATGATCTCTCTCAAACAACCCTGCAACCAAATAGCAAAGAGTCTCTTGTGTCCCCAACACACCCAATACAATGGCAAATTGTATAGGTGCACTAGTTCGGCGAAGAGATGGTGATACAAGTGCAATATGGATAGTAGATATAGGTTTTGTAATCTGAAAATATAAAAACAGCAAGTAACTAATGATAAAAGTGAGCGTAAACGGTATTGCAATGATAGGAAACAAGGCCTAGGGTTCATACTTTCACTAGTGCAAGTTCTCTCAACAATAATAACATAGATAGATCATATAACAAGCCCTCAACATGCAACAAAGAGTCACTCTAAAGTCACTAATAGCAGAGAACAAACATAGAGATATGGTAGGGTACGAAACCAGCTCAAAGTTATTCTTTCGGATCGATCTATAAAAGAGTTCGTACTTGAATAACACCTTAAGACACAAATCAACCAAAACCCTAATGTCACATAGATACTCCATTGTCACTTCAAGTATCTGTGGGCATGATTATACGATATGCATCACATAATCTCAGATTCATCCAACCAACACAAAGTACTTCAAAGAGTGCCCCAAAGTTTCTACCGGAGAGTCAAGAACGTGTTCCAACCCCTATGCATAGGTTCATGGGTGGAACCCACGAGTTGGTCACCAAAACATACATCAAGAGGCACGTGAAATCCCATTGTCACCACAGATAAACACGACAAGACATACATCAAGTGTTCTCATAAAAGACTCAATCCGATAAGATAACTTCAAAAGGGGAAACTCAATTCATCACAAGAGAGTAAGGGGGACTCCGTTTGATATTCCTTTTCTTCGAAATACTGAAACAGGCAATAAAACAACAATATGGGTTGGGCCTCCGGCTAGTAGGTTAGTCCCAAAAGTCATATAAATGTGTAAAATGAAGCCCATAAATATCCAAAAGGGGTAATATAATAGCATGGAACAATCAAAAATTATAGATACGCTGGAGACGTGTCAATCACACTATTAAAGCTTTTATTCCAACTTCGAGAGGCTTGCACCAGTCCATACATGGATTGCTGGAGCTTGCACACTTTGGTAGCACCTTTTGGATTGACAAAACCTTCTGGTTGCATCATATACAACTCTTCTTCGAGAAATCCATTGAGGAATGCAGTTTTGACATCCATTTGCCAAATTTCATAATCATAAAATGCGGCAATCACTAACATGATTCAGACAGACTTAAGCATCGCTACGGGTGAGAAAGTCTCATCGTAGTCAACTCCTTGAACTTGTCGAAAACCTTTTGCAACAAATCGAGATTTGTAAATAGTAACATTACCGTCTGCGTTGGTCTTCTTCTTAAAAATCCATTTATTTTCTATGGCTTGCCGATCATCGGGCAAGCCCACCAAAGTCCACACTTTGTTCTCATACATGGATCCCATCTCAGATTTCATGGCCTCAAGCCATTTCACAGAATCTGGGCTCATCATCACTTCCTCATAGTTCGTAGGTTCATCATGGTTTAGTAACATGCCTTCTAAAACAGGATTACCATACCACTCTGGTGCGGATCATACTCTGGAAGATCTACGAGGTTCGGTAGTAACTTGATCTGAAGTTTCATGATCATCATCATTAACTTCCTCACAAATTGGTGTAGGAATCACTGGAACCGATTTCTGTGATGAACTACTTTCCAATAAGGGAGAAGGTACAGTTACCTCATCAAGTTCTACTTTCCTCCCACTCACTTCTTTCGAGATAAACTCCTTCTCTAGAAATGATCCATTCTTAGCAACAAAGATTTTGCCTTCGGGTCTATGATAGAAGGTGTACCCAACAGTTTCCTTTGGGTATCCTATGAAGACGCACTTCTCCGATTTGTGTTCAAGCTTATCAGGTTGAAGCTTTTTCACATAAGCATCGCAACCCCAAATTTTAAGAAACGACAACTTTGGTTTCTTGCCAAATCGCAGTTCATAAGGCATCGTCTCAACGGGTTTTGATGGTGCCCTATTTAAAGTGAATGCAACCGTCTCTAAAGCATAACCCCAATACGATAGCGGTAAATCAGTAAGAGACATCATAGATCACACCATATCCAATAAAGTGCGGTTACGATGTTCGGACACACCATTTCGCTATGGTGTTCCAGGTGGCGTTAGTTGTGAAACTATCCCATGTTGTTTCAAATGAAGACCAAATTCGTAACTCAAATATTCTCCTCCATGATCAGATCATAGAAACTTTATTTTCTTGTTACCATAATTTTTCACTTCACTCTGAAATTCTTTGAACTTTTAAAATGTTTCAGACTTATGCTTCATTAAGTAGATATAACCATATCTGCTCAAATCATCTGTGAAGGTAAGAAAATAACGATACCCACCACGAGCCTCAACACTCATTGGACCGCATACATCGATATGTATTATTTCCAACAATAAGTAGCTTGTTCCAATATTCCGGAGAACGGAGTTTTAGTCATCTTGCCCATAAGGCACGGTTCGCAAGCACAAAGTGATTCATAATCAAGTGATTCCAAAAGTCCATCAACATGGAGTTTATTCATGTGCTTTATATCGATATGACCCAAACGGTAGTTGAGGGAGTCCTGGATTAGGGGGTGTCCGGATAGCCGAACTATCACCGTTGGCCGGACTCCTGGACTATGAAGATACAAGATTGAAGACTTCGTCCCGTGTCCGGATGGGACTTTCCTTGGCGTGGAAGGCAAGCTTGGCGATACGGATATGTAGATCTCCTACCATTGTAACCGACTCTGTGTAACCCTAACCCTCTCCGGTGTCTATATAAACCGGAGGGTTTTAGTCCGTAGGACGAACAACAATCATACCATAGGCTGGCTTCTAGGGTTTAGCCTCTTCGATCTCGTGGTAGATCTACTCTTGTACTACCCATATCATCAATATTAATCAAGCAGGAGTAGGGTTTTACCTCCATCGAGAGGGCCCGAACCTGGGTAAAAACATCGTGTCCCTTGTCTCCTGTTACCATCCGCCTAGACGCACAGTTCGGGAACCCTACCCGAGATCCGCCGGTTTTGACACCGACATTGGTGCTTTTATTGAGAGTTCCTCTGTGTCGTCACCTTTAGGACCGATGGCTCCTTCGATCATCAACAACGACATGGTCCAGGGTGAGACTTTCTCCCCGGACAGATCGTCGTATTCGACGGCTTTGCACTGCGGGCCAATTTACTTGGCCATCTGGAGCAGATCGAAAGCTACGCCCCTGGCCATCAGGTCAGATTTGGGAGTTTGAACTACAAGGCTGACATCCGCGGAGACTTGATCTTTGACGGATTCGAGCCACTGCCAAGCTCGCCGCACTGTCTCGATGGGTATGATCTAGCTCTGCTGCCGAACAGTGCCCTGGAGGCCGCACCAGCATCCGCTCTGACCCTTAGCTCAGAGCCGACTTCACTGATCGAGGACGAGTGGCTGGACACCGCCTCGGGGGCTACGATCTCTACGGCGATTGAGCCGAACACCATCCATGTCCTTTGCAAAGCCCCTGACTCCGAGGTGCCAGACTCCTCTCTGGACTCCGAACCTCCTGCGCCCCTCCCAATCAAATCCGATTGGGCGCTGGTTATGGAGTTCACTGCCATGGACATCTTTCAGCACTCGCCCCTTGGCGACATCCTGAATTCACTAAAATCTCTCTCTTTATCAGGAGAGCCCTGGCCGGACTATGGTCAGGAAGGTTGGGATGCGGACGACGAAGAAATTCAACACCCGCCCACCACCCACTTCATAGCCACTGTCGAAAGTTTAAACGACGTGCTCAATTTCGACTCCGAAGACATCGACAGTATGGACGACGATGTAGGAGATAACCACGAACCAGCACCTACAGGGTACTGGACTGCCACCCCATCTCACGATGTATACATGGTGGATACACCTAAATGAAGTGACGACAAGGAACAACGGGACGCTACGAAGGATAAATCCCTCGAAAAAGCAATCAAGATGGCGACGAAAGCGCCACACAAAGTCCCGGCTCGACAAAGACGGCGGCCATACAGACCCAGCCATAGAGCAGGTCGAACCGGTGGACGACAAACATGCCATTGAACAACCGTCCGAACAGGACAACTTGGACAAACAACCCGTCCCCGACGAAGATAACAGTCCGAACGATCTCACACCAGACAAGTTGTTGGAGCAGAAGAACCTCCACAAAAGGCTCGTCGCCACTGTGTGTAGCCTGAAAAAGCAGAAGCGGAAGCTCAAAACAGCGGAAGATGCACTCAGAATCAGATGGAGCAAAGTACTCAACACCGCGGAAAAATACGGCGACAGTCGCCAAACAAAGAGCTACCCAAAGCGCAAACTACTGCCTGAATTCGATGAGGAGGCCTTAGAGCCCCCCGCAATCAAAGAACAAAGAGGCCGCCCGGTCGGATAGACAACCACACGACAAGCATAGAGCGGCAAGCGGCGCCGCACACAAGCCGGCACGCGATCCGCATAAGGATTCGCATCAAAAGGATGGCCCAGTTAGGTCCATCTACGGGCCAAGAAAGCAAGCTCTTCTAAGCAATGCAACATGCATAGGGGAGCCGCACACGCCCTATGTTTCACCGATGAGGTGCTGGATCACGAATTACCGGCGGGATTTAAACCCGTAAACATAGAGGCATACGACGGAACAACAGACCCGGGAGTCTGGATTGAGGATTACATCCTTCACATACACATGGCTAGAGGAGATGATCTCCACGCCATAAAATACTTACCCCTCAAGCTCAAAGGGCCAGCACGGCACTGGCTTAAAAGCCTCCCTGAAAATACCATTGGAAGTTGGGAAGAGCTCGAGGATGCTTTTCGGACAAACTTTCAAGGGACTTATGTCCGCCCTCTGGATGCAGACGATTTAAGTCACATAACTCAACAACCCGGAGAGTCAGCCCGCAAATTCCGGAATAGGTTCCTCACTAAAAAGAACCAAATAGTTGACTGTTCGGACACCGAAGCCTTAGCAGCTTTCAAACACAACATCCGAGACGAATGGCCCGCCAGGCACCTTGGCCAGGAAAAGCCAAGAACAATGGCCGCACTAACAAGCCTCATGACCCGCTTTTGCGCGGGAGAGGATAGTTGGCTGGCAAGATGTAGTACCAGCGACCCAAGTACATCCGAAGTCAGAGATGGAAACGGGAAACCACGACGCAGCAAGGACCAGCGCCGGACAAGGGGAAACAGCCCGAAGAGCACGACAGTCAACGCCGAATTCAAAAGCTCTCGACAGAATCATAATAAACTGCCCCTCAAGGATAACAGCCACGAGCTATCCAATTTAAACAAAATCTTGGACAAAATATGCCAAATCTACAGTACCCCCGGGAAGCCTGCAAACCATACCCACAGAGATTGTTGGGTCTTCAAGCAGTCCGGCAAACTCAATGCCGAACACAAGGGGCTTGACACACCAAGCGAAGACGATGACGAACCCCACAAGCAGAGCACCGGAAAACAAAAGAATTTCCCACAAGAAGTCAAAATAGTAAACTCACTTCAAGTGACAAAAGGGAAAATCAGAATGGCGCCCATAGAAATACGTGCCGCACGGCCTATCCCAGCAGAGTCCCGACATTGGTTGCCAAAACCAATTACCTTTGATCATCAGGATTACTCCAGACGTATCCGGAACGCAGGATGGACTTCCCTGATATTAGATCCTATAATCGACGGACTCCAATTAACAGAAGTCCTAATGGACGGCGGTAGTGACCTAAACCTGCCATATCAGGACACAATCCGCAAAATGGGGATAGACCCAACCAAAATTCGCCACAGCAACACCTCCTTCAAGGGGGTAATGCCAGGCCTATATGCCCATTGCACGGGCTCCCTACTGCTAGAAGTTGTGTTCGTCTCATCCGACAACTTCCGCCGTGAAAAGTTAACCTTCCATATTGCCCCATTCAACAGTAGTTATCAAGCACTATTGGGACGTGAAGCTTTCGCCCGCTTCAACGCAATACCACATTATGCATCTCTTACATTTAAAATGCCCGGTCCACGCGGCATCATCTCATTAAAGGGAAATATCAAGTGTTACTCGAGCATGGAAGAACGTGAGACTGCCTGGACAGTCACACACTAATCCGGCTCCGCCAAACCAAGCACCTGAACAGGTCATTCGGACCCCGGACACGGCTAGACGAGTCCGGCGCAAACATATGAAGGCCTACTAGCCGCACACCCCCGTACAAGGGGCTGCATGCATGTACAACAAGAGATAATGAAGCTCAATTTTATTTGCTTTTCGAATCGTACTCCTTTTATTTAATATAAAGTACATTTTTCGCACGATCTTTCTTCAACTAAGTTCTTCTCCTTTACAGATGAACACCGTGCTACACCCGTCCAGGATACGGCACAACAGAGACACATGCGCAGACATGCAGTAGGGACCCATTGCAAGGATTCTTTTCAGATTAAGACCCTGCGTAAACCTTTTTTACTGTCTCTTGTTGATACACATTCCCCGGTTTCTTGCTATAACCAAGGAGGAGGCTGGCGTTTTGGCATCGGCCGCGTCAGAATTTTTTGCGCGTACCTGGACACCAGGGGCTTAGGGCATTGTTCTGCCCGTTTTCATAAAGACCGAATACCTTAGGGAGTGTTCGGCGTCTCGAGTTAGGCCTTATATGCATCAGCTCCGAGTCATGTCTTTGGTCAAATGTTGGGTTTGCCCGGCTCCTGTGTTTTGCTGCCTTATGTTCCGCTCTATCGGCTAACGCGACACCAGGAGAACTATTGCGATTGTGCCCGGGTTCGGCCTGGTGAGCACCTTAGTAGAGAAAGCCGAAAACTGACTGTCATGATATAGCGTGAGACTGGTCAACCACTCGACGACCCACCGGAATGTTTAGAATTCCTCCGCATTAACGAAGGACTGTTTCCCGGTCAGGAACATACGCGCCCCGAATTCGGGAGAGCGCGGTGCCCCTAGGGGCTATATAGTAGCCCCACCATCGAACTCCTATGGCTAAGTGAAAGTGATAAAGCATTATAGTCCGGTTGCCTAGTTTGTGTAACGCCCCGAGACCGATGTGCCAGGTGTCGTCCAGTTATTCGCTGTTGTTGCCTTGTCATTGCTTGCGTGTTACGCATTGCATCATCATGTTTTCAAAACTTGCATCCGTCCCGGCCTCCTCGTTCTCTCCATTGTCCGTTCTGAGCCCAGACACATTTGCACGCGCCCGTGGCATGTCCGAAATAGTATTTTATAAGTGGACGGAAAATATTCTCGGAATGGTTTGAAAGTTGGCATGTGGTGTTTTTATGTTGTAGGTAGGCCGCCTGCAAAGTTTCATCGCTTCCGGAGTTCGTTTGATAGCCCAACGGATATCTATAGCGACATTATAGTCGGTCTAATGTCGGACGTTTTCGGTCTTCGGAAACAGATGCCGGGCTCTCTCTCTCTTCTCCCCCTCGCAGTCTCGCCACGGCCCACCTAGTCCATCCTCTTTCCCCTCTTCGCTTCCGGAGTTGTCCGATGCGATCGCACGGCCCGAAACCCTCTCTGCTCAGTGCATCAAACCCCCCCATCGCGCGCGCGTCCAAAAAGCTGTCCCGGACTCGACCCGAGCAGTCATCACCGTTGTGTCCGGATCATCCCCAAACATCTACAAAACGTCACCGTTTTCTTATTTGGGCTCCCTAGCCTATTCTTCCCGACCGTCCGATTTTGATCGGAGGGACGAGATAGCCCCTAATCTAACCCACTCAATATATAACTAGACCAACCCTAGATCCTAGGCACCTTGTCCCATCCATCCAATCCCCACGCCGCCACCACTCCCTTTGTTTTCAACGCCAAGCCAACCAGCTTCTTCCTCGATCCAAAAATCCCCTCAGCCAACCACCATCTCCTGCCCGAGTGATTCCTCCTCCCTGTCTCGCGCGAGCAGCAAGAGGAGCTCCTCCTCGACCTTCAGTCGCCGCTCGCCGGAGCACCGGGCCAACACCAGCAGCTGAGCTACGCCGCCCCTCCCGTTCTTCTTCTTCGACCAGCGCTCATCCCTCTCTCTCGCTTCTCTGAACAGGGACCACCTGCGCCGCCCCGCCAAGCCCATGGAGTCCGCCATGGCCGTGCAAACCTCGCTGCTGCCTCAAGTTCCCCGCCGCCGGAGCAAGCCAGCAGGAATCCCGCTGCCGTCGTTCAAGCTCCTCGAGCACTCGGACCTGTTTGTCGCCGCTGCCTTCGCCAAGTCCCCGCGTCACCATCCTACAGCAAGTACCTCGCCCCACCTCTGCTTCCATGACCCAGATCGAACGCCCAGACCCGGTGCAGGCTCCCTCCGCTCCTCCTCACCTCGTCCGCATCACCGGGATCGCGTCGGAGTCCACCGCCGCCGCGCCAAGCACCTCCCTGTGCCCTTCATCCCTCGCCGCGCTGCTCCTCTATTTCAATCGAGCAGAGGAGGACGAGCAGTGCCCGTGCCCGTTGACCGCGTCGCCCCGAGCCGGCCCTTCTCTGCTCTCGGGCCACAAGTGCCACTTCTTCCTCAGCCCAGTCGCGCCTCCACCAATCTGGGCCTCAGCCCGTGGTGAGCAGCCCAGTTCCACCAGATTCGGCCCGATGCGTGTTTTTTTTCCTCTTTTGCGATTTTAGCTATTATCCGCAGGATTGCTGTTTTACAGAAAAGTCCCTGCTATTCATGCATATAATAACTCACAATTCGTGAATCGGATTAAAATGATTTATATATGAAACTTGCTCAGAATTTTGTCTAGTTTAATAATATGTCACTTTCATCCATGTTTAAAATGTCTAAAATGTTGTTTGACTAAATTTGCTCCTATGCCATGTTAAAATGCTTTATTTCATAACTAAATAACCGTAGCTCGGTTTTAAATAAATTATATATGTAAATGGGGTAGAATTTTACCTAGTTTAACATGGTGGCTTTACTTTGCATGTTTAATAACTCTAAAATTGTGTTTAGGTCAGATCAGCACCAAATCTAAAATATGCATATGGGGATTTACCGGAATTGTTGTTCGTTGTTTCCGGCCTCATTTAACCTTGACTAGATAGGTAGTTTACATTTGCTTCACCCTCTTGCCATGCTAAGAACATTTAATATTGTTGGGTACATAAACGAGAGAGAACTAAAAGGTCACGTGGTGTTTCGTTAATATGCAACGGAGTTGCATATTGAGCTCCACTTAACTTGTAGTGTTGTTTGTGCACTTTGCCATGCCATGCATATTTAAACCGGACATGCATCATAATTGTTTGTGCATCATGCCATGTCTATGTAGTGGTTGTTTACTATGTTGTTTGCTTCTTTCCGGTGTTGCTTCTTCGGGTTGGTTCCAATAACGTCGCGTTTGTGAGGACCCGGTCGTCTACGTCCGTGTATCTTCTTCATGGACTCGTTCTTCTTCCTTGCGGGATTTCAGGCAAGATGACCATACCCTCGAAATCACTTCTATCTTTGCTTGCTTGGTTGCTCTCTCATTTGCTTGCCTATGCTGCGATACCTACCACTAGCTTGTCATGCCTCCCATATTGTTGAACCAAGCCTCTAACCCACCTTGTCCTAGCAGACCGTTGTTTGGCTATGTTACTGCTTTGCTCAGCCCCTCTTATAGCGTTGTTAGTTGCAGGTGAAGATTGAAGTTTGTTCCTTGTTGGAACATGGAGATGTTGTTCCTTGTTGGAACATGTTTACTGGTTGGGATATCACAATATATCTTATTTAATTAATGCATCTATACACTTGGTAAAGGGTGGAAGGCTCGGCCTTATGCCTGGTGTTTTGTTCCACTCTCGCCGCCCTAGTTTCCATGATATCTGTGTTATGTTCCCGGATTTTTGCGTTCCTTACGCGGTTGGGCTATAATGGTAACCCCTTGACAGTTCGCCTTAAGTAAAGCTCTTCCAGCAATGCCCAACATTGGTTTTACCATTTGCACTAACGACCTACCACCTTCCCTTGGGTTCTGCAGACTCAAGGGTCATCATTATTTTAACCCCCCCCCCACCCCGGGCCAGTGCTCCTCTGAGTGTTGGTCCAAACTAGAGCCCTGTGCAGCGCCCCCTCGGGGAAACTCGAGGTTTGGTTTTAGTTGTACGGATTGCTCATTTGAGTGTGCCCTGAGAAAGAGATATGTGCAGCTCCTATCGGGATTTGTCGGCACATTTGGGCGGTGTTGCTGGTTTAGTTTTACCCTGTCGAAATGTCTTGTTGTACCGGGATACTGAGTCTGATCGGAATGTCTCGGGAGGAGGTCTATTCCTTCGTCGACCATGAGAGCTTGTGATGGGCTAAGTTGGGACACCCCTGTAGGGATTTGAACTTTCGAAAGTCGTGCCCTCGGTTATGGGCAGATGGGAATTTGTTAATGTCCGGTTGTAGAAAACCTGAAGTTGACCTTAATTAAAATGAATCAACCGCGTGTGTAACCGTGATGGTCTCTTCTCGGCGGGGTCCGGGAAGTGAACACGGTTGTTGGAGTTATGCTTGACGTAGGTTGTTATAGGATCACTTCTTGATCATACTTTTATCGACTGTGCTTTGCCTTCTCTTCTTGCTCTCATTTGCGTATGTTAGCCACCATATATGCTAGTCGCTTGCTGCAGCTCCACCCCATACCTTTACCTTACCCATAAGCTTAAATAGTCTTGATCACGAGGGTGCGAGATTGCTGAGTCCCTGTGGCTCACAGATACTTCCAAAACCAGTTTGCAGGTGCCGATGAGTCCGTGCAGATGACGCAACCAAGCTCAGGAGGAGCTCGTTGAAGATCTTGTTCTTTGTGTTGTTTTGTTCTAGTTGATCAGTAGTGGAGCCCAGTTGGGGTCGATCGGGGACCTTTGTCGCTTTTGGGGTTCTTCTTTTATTTTGGCTCCATAGTCGGGCCCTGATTGTACTTGGTTGATGAAATGCTTTATTCATGTATTTGTGTGAAGTGGCGATTGTAAGCCAACTATGTATCTTTTTCCCTTATGTATTACATGGGTTGTGTGAAGATTACCTCACTTGCGACATTGCTTTCAATGCGGTTATGCCTCTAAGTTGTGCTTCGACACGTGGGAGATATAGCCGCATCGAGGGCGTTACAAGTTGGTAATCAGAGCCTTCCCCGACCTTAGGAGCCCCCACTGATTGATCGTTTTTTAGCGGCCGAGTTGTGTCTAGAAAAAATGTTTTGAGTCAATAAGGAATTATATATCGGAGAGTTTAGGAATTCTTTTTACTTCCCAGTCCCTTCATCGCTCTGGTAAGGCATCCTGACGTAGAGTTTTGACTCTTCTCTTCTCAAATTTCACTAAAAAAAAATTAGGATCACGCGGGTATCTTGGAATCGTTCCGATGGTTTTATGACGAGAACATTGTCTTGGTGCCTCCTGTCAGGAGTTTTGTGGAAGTGTCCCGGGGAGTTGAGCTCTGAGGTGTTGTCATCATAATTTTATCGTTGCAATTCTAGAATACCTGGGTTTAGTACGCCGACATCGAAAATCTCTTTTATGCAGTTGTTGGTGAGATAACCTCGACGCCACCCAGTACTGGGGCGGGAGTTCGGGAGTATCGCCATAACTTGTATAACGGATGCTTTTCGAAGGTTGAGGTACATGATTTCCGAAGGTTTCTTGGTTATGTGTTGAAGGATGGATACAGCTGGATGTAGGATTTGCTAGTTTTGGGTGAGATATTATGCTTCCCCTGTATCCCCAACACCTGATTGCATAACCGGAAAGTTTCGGGAGTTTCATAGGTGGGAATTCAAGTAGCTCTTAGGATATCTTTCCAATAGATGTATGATATGAAATTGGGGTTCGACGTCTAGTGGTCCGCCTATTCACGGTCGGTTTTACAGTGGTCTCGTTGTGTCTTAAAGAGTCCTTGGCTATGCCGACTCGGGGACGCTTCGTATGTCAAGTGCACTGCCTTGTACATGATGGTGCTGTACGATCGAGCCCGTGTAGGCCCCACCATGAAAACTTCGGATGAAATCTCTATCATATGTTTGTTCTGGCTTATTCTGCAAGCCAATCGTTTGTTTTGTTTTCGAGTTGTGGTATTCGAGTTGCTTCGAAGTCAAATGTTGATTCCATCCCTTTCCTAAGTGGTGTTCTCATACTCCGATGTGGATACCAATCCTTCTTGATCATCAAGATTGTTTTCGTCAATCCCTTTTAACCGGCTTGCTTCTCTTCAAATGGATCCGATCATTGCAACATCCCCAAGTTTCAATCTCAGCTTTCTCTACGGTGCTTGTTTCATCCGTCTCCAAGTTGCCTTTGTTTTTCCCTCCCTCCCACCCTTTTTCTTCAAGGACTCAACTTTCTTATTCAAGTATCCTTTTTATTGATGGGACATCTCTCCATTCTTTCCGTCAATGTTCTTATCCATTGATTCTCAGAAGATGATAACGAAGCTTCAAGTTCGTCTCTCATCACTCGTTTTCTTCTCCGGTGGATTCAAATCAAGCTTGGTGTTGATCATATCCTTTTTCATCGTTTCAAATACCTTCTCATGCCGGTGCACCTCATAATCTTTCACTGCTCGCTATTCTATTGTTCCGGTGCCTTAAAGTGCTCAGAAGACTCATCTTGTCATTCAAGATCCATTCAAGTTCTTTTGAGGTCCTATCTTATTCAAGTCATTTAATTCAACCGATGCAATCTCTCTCTTTAAATATCTTTCAACGGTGTTTCTCTTGAGTGGGCCCTAACCCACAAGTCTTTTCCCAGGATCTTACCTGACTCTTCTTATTTTCCCAGAGGTAACCTCAATTTCATTTCGAAGTTTGACGTGAGAATGAATTATCATCAGTCATATGTATTTCTCCAAGATCTGTCGAATTCTTTGCATCGTTGGCTCAACCTCTTCGTTTTGATTCTTCTGGAGTGCCTAAACAAGTCTTGATGGTATTTCTCGTCGTCATTCTCAGTTGGAAGTCCGAAGAAGAGTTTCTTTTAAATCTTGCCCCATTCTCTGCCATCCTCCCATAATTGTTTCGGTTGTGAGAATTTCTTTTCACCCATCCGGAGTAATTCAGAGTATTTTCAGTTTGATTCTCCGAAGGCCATCATTTCGGGATTATTCATTCTAGCTTTCAGCTCCCGTTCTTCAATCTTACCGGTGCATCATCCAAGTATATTCTCTAATTAGCTCGTGATCTTTTGTTCTCGTGGATCTAATTTCCCTCAAGTATTTTCATTCGTTCTCTAATCCTTTCCGGTGATTTATCCCTTTATTTCGTTCTTTGTCAATGCTTACGGTGGTTCGTTCAAGATTGGTCTTCTTTATCAATTCATTCGTTCTTCCAAATTCCTACCGATGGTTCGTTGAAGACGTTCTCAAATTTATGATATATCTCTCTCAATCCTTTCTATGAGAATAAGTAATATGTCGAATCCATTGATTGTCATCAATTGAATTGGTGAAGGATAAGCATAATGTAATTCTTATTCTTGTTTCATCCAAGTGATTTAATTCCTTATTCCGGAGGTTCATCAAAATTCTTGATTTTTTTGTTCATCTTTCTTTCCCGGAGTTCCAACCTCTTTCAATTATTTTATCACGAAGTTCTCTATCTAAATCATTGCGAGGCTTCAATCTTATTCTTTCCATGAGTCAATTATTTTGGGTCATTCTTTTATTACCGGAGTTCTTCATGAAGGTTCTACATGATTGGTTCATCAAGGATTTAATGCCTTCTCCAATTTTTCATCGAGATTCTCTTCTAAGAAGTTCTAGTTTTCTTATTCTTGCTATCCGGAGTGCAATTCTTTCTTCCATATTATTGGAGGTGGTATTATGTCATTTTGATAATTTGAGTTCATGTTTTCATGATTCACATGTTGTCAAGTATGAGATATTTTAAATCCATCAATCTCGTCATTGGAGTTATCTTGTGTTATATTTCACCTAAAGCCATCCCTAAGGACTGTTGATATCTATGGTGCTCATAAATGATCCAAGCTCTTCTTTATCCTCTCGGTAAAATAGTTTCTTGTCTCCTTGTTCTTATCAATCCAATTCTTCTTCCCGTGAGTGGCAGGTTGTCACCTCATAATTTGAGATGTATTCCATAAGACCATATCAACCTTATTCTTTTCGTTGGTGGTTTTTCCAACAACCCCGTTCAACCCTTCTCCTAAAGATGCCTTGTCAAACTCTTTTGTGGCAGAAGTTGGCATTTTCTTCTCCATTCTCCTATTTCTATTATCTATCTTCTATTCTTTCGTTCCGGAGGTATTGCGATGTTGTTATTTTCACCCATCATCTCGTTTTGTTAAAGATCATGTTCTTTTCATCCCTATCCATTTAACCGGAGAGTTGTGCCCTCTGCTCAGTTCTTTTCATCTTATCAAGTCTTGTATCACTTTTCAACCGGAGTGATGTCCGAGTTTGTTCTTCCTCGTTCCTCTTTCCTAACGGAGTGTTTTCAACTTCGTTCATCTCCGTTGCTTTCTTTCTGTCTTTTGCTCATCCTCGCAAGGTTCTTTGGTTTCACTCGTTTGTCAAAGAAGCAACTTAGTTTTACCTCTTCTCTTTCTCTTCCGTTTGTTCCTCCGGTGCCATTCTAGATCTCGGGACGAGATCCTCTCGTAGTGGTGGAGTGTTGTAACGCCCCGAGACCGATGTGCCAGGTGTCGTCCAGTTATTCGCTATTGTTGCCTTGTCATTGCTTGCGTGTTACGCATTGCATCATCATGTTTTCAAAACTTGCATCCGTCCCGGCCTCCTCGTTCTCTCCATTGTCCGTTCTGAGCCCAGACACATTTGCACGCGCCCGTGGCATGTCCGAAATAGTATTTTATAAGTGGACGGAAAATATTCTCGGAATGGTTTGAAAGTTGGCATGTGGTGTTTTTATGTTGTAGGTAGGCCGCCTGCAAAGTTTCATCGCTTTCGGAGTTCGTTTGATAGCCCAACGGATATCTATAGCGACATTATAGTCGGTCTAACGTCGGACGTTTTCGGTCTTCGGAAACAGATGCTGGGCTCTCTCTCTCTTCTCGCCCTCGCAGTCTCGCCACGGCCCACCTAGTCCATCCTCTTTCCCCTCTTCGCTTCCGGAGTTGTCCGATGCGATCGCATGGCCCGAAACCCTCTCTGCTCAGTGCATCAAACCCCCCCATCGCGCGCGCGTCCGAAAAGCTGTCCCGGACCCGACCCGAGCAGTCGTCACCGTTGTGTCCGGATCATCCCCAAACATCTACAAAACGTCACTGTTTTATTATTTGGGCTCCCTAGCCTATTCTTCCCGACCGTCCGATTTTGATCGGAGGGACGAGATAGCCCCTAATCTAACCCACTCAGTATATAACTAGACCAACCCTAGATCCTAGGCACCTTGTCCCATCCATCCAATCCCCACGCCGCCACCACTCCCTTTGTTTTCAACGCCAAGCCAACCAGCTTCTTCCCCGATCCAAAAATCCCCTCAGCCAACCACCATCTCCTGCCCGAGTGATTCCTCCTCCCTGTCTCACGCGAGCAGCAAGAGGAGCTCCTCCTCGACCTTCAGTCGCCGCTCGCCGGAGCACCGGGCCAACACCAGCAGCTGAGCTACGCCGCCCCTCCCGTTCTTCTTCTTCGACCAACACTCATCCCTCTCTCTCGCTTCTCTGAACAGGGACCACCTGCGCCGCCCCGCCAAGCCCATGGAGTCCGCCATGGCCGTCCAAACCTCGCTGCTGCCTCAAGTTCCCCGCCGCCGGAGCAAGCCAGCAGGAATCCCGCTGCCGTCGTTCAAGCTCCTCGAGCACTCGGACCCGTTTGTCGTCGCTGCCTTCGCCAAGTCCCCGCGTCACCGTCCTACAGCAAGTACCTCGCCCCGCCTCTGCTTCCATGACCCAGATCGAACGCCCAGACCCGGTGCAGGCTCCCTCCGCTCCTCCTCACCTCGTCCGCATCACCGGGATCGCGTCGGAGTCCACCGCCGCCGCGCCAAGCACCTCCCTGTGCCCTTCATCCCTCGCCGCGCCGCTCCTCTATTTCGATCGAGCAGAGGAGGACAAGCAGCGCCCGTGCCCGTTGACCGCGTCGTCCCGAGCCGGCCCTTCTCTGCTCTCGGGCCACAAGTGCCACTTCTTCCTCAGCCCAGTCGCGCCTCCACCAATCTGGGCCTCAGCCCGTGGTGAGCAGCCCAGTTCCACCAGATTCGGCCCGATGCGTGTTTTTTTTCCTCTTTTGCGATTTTAGCTATTATCCGCAGGATTGCTGTTTTACAGAAAAGTCCCTGCTATTCATGCATATAATAACTCACAATTCGTGAATCGGATTAAAATGATTTATATATGAAACTTGCTCAGAATTTTGTCTAGTTTAATAATATGTCACTTTCATCCATGTTTAAAATGTCTAAAATGTTGTTTGACTAAATTTGCTCCTATGCCATGTTAAAATGCTTTATTTCATAACTAAATAACCGTAGCTCGGTTTTAAATAAATTATATATGTAAATGGGGTAGAATTTTGCCTAGTTTAACATGGTGGCTTTACTTTGCATGTTTAATAACTCTAAAATTGTGTTTAGGTCAGATCAGCACCAAATCTAAAATATGCATATGGGGATTTACCGGAATTGTTGTTCGTTGTTTCCGGCCTCATTTAACCTTGACTAGATAGGTAGTTTACATTTGCTTCACCCTCTTGCCATGCTAAGAACATTTAATATTGTTGGGTACATAAACGAGAGAGAACTAAAAGGTCACGTGGTGTTTCGTTAATATGCAACGGAGTTGCATATTGAGCTCCACTTAACTTGTAGTGTTGTTTGTGCACTTTGCCATGCCATGCATATTTAAACCGGACATGCATCATAATTGTTTGTGCATCATGCCATGTCTATGTCGTGGTTGTTTACTATGTTGTTTGCTTCTTTCCGGTGTTGCTTCTTCGGGTTGGTTCCAATAACGTCGCGTTTGTGAGGACCCGGTCGTCTACGTCCGTGTATCTTCTTCATGGACTCGTTCTTCTTCCTTGCGGGATTTCAGGCAAGATGACCATACCCTCGAAATCACTTCTATCTTTGCTTGCTTAGTTGCTCTCTCTTTTGCTTGCCTATGCTGCGATACCTACCACTAGCTTGTCATGCCTCCCATATTGTTGAACCAAGCCTCTAACCCACCTTGTCCTAGCAAACCGTTGTTTGGCTATGTTACTGCTTTGCTCAGCCCCTCTTATAGCGTTGTTAGTTGCAGGTGAAGATTGAAGTTTGTTCCTTGTTGGAACATGGAGATGTTGTTCCTTGTTGGAACATGTTTATTGGTTGGGATATCACAATATATCTTATTTAATTAATGTGTCTATACACTTGGTAAAGGGTGGAAGGCTCGGCCGTATGCCTGGTGTTTTGTTCCACTCTCGCCGCCCTAGTTTCCGTCATATCGGTGTTATGTTCCCGGATTTTTGCGTTCCTTATGCGGTTGGGCTATAATGGGAACCCCTTGACAGTTCGCCTTAAGTAAAGCTCTTCCAGCAATGCCCAACATTGGTTTTACCATTTGCACTAACAACCTACCACCTTCCCTTGGGTTCTGCAGACTCAAGGGTCATCATTATTTTAACCCCCCCGGGCCAGTGCTCCTCTGAGTGTTGGTCCAAACTAGAGCCCTGTGCAGCGCCCCCTCGGGGAAACTCGAGGTTTGGTTTTAGTTGTACGGATTGCTCATCTGAGTGTGCCCTGAGAAAGAGATATGTGCAGCTCCTATCGGGATTTGTCGGCACATTCGGGCGGTGTTGCTGGTTTAGTTTTACCCTGTCGAAATGTCTTGTTGTACCGGGATACTGAGTCTGATCGGAATGTCTCGGGAGGAGGTCTATTCCTTCGTTGACCATGAGAGCTTGTGATGGGCTAAGTTGGGACACCCCTGTAGGGATTTGAACTTTCGAAGGCCGTGCCCTCGGTTATGGGCATATGGGAATTTGTTAATGTCCGGTTGTAGAAAACCTGAAGTCGACCTTAATTAAAATGAATCAACCGCGTGTGTAACCGTGATGGTCTCTTCTCGGCGGGGTCCGGGAAGTGAACACGGTTGTTGGAGTTATGCTTGACGTAGGTTGTTATAGGATCACTTCTTGATCATACTTTTATCGACTGTGCTTTGCCTTCTCTTCTCGCTCTCATTGGCGTATGTTAGCCACCATATATGCTAGTCGCTTGCTGCAGCTCCACCCCATACCTTTACCTTACCCATAAGCTTAAATAGTCTTGATCGCAAGGGTGCGAGATTGCTGTGTCCCTGTGGCTCACAGATACTTCCAAAACCAGTTTGCAGGTGCCGATGAGTCCGTGCAGATGACGCAACCAAGCTCAGGAGGAGCTCGTTGAAGATCTTGTTCTTTGTGTTGTTTTGTTCTAGTTGATCAGTAGTGGAGCCCAGTTGGGGTCGATCGGGGACCTTTGTCGCTTTTGGGGTTCTTCTTTTATTTTAGCTCCGTAGTCGGGCCCTGATTGTACTTGGTTGATGAAATGCTTTATTCATGTATTTGTGTGAAGTGGCGATTGTAAGCCAACTATGTATCTTTTTCCCTTATGTATTACATGGGTTGTGTGAAGATTACCTCACTTGCGACATTGCTTTCAATGCGGTTATGCCTCTAAGTTGTGCTTCGACACGTGGGAGATATAGCCGCATCGAGGGCGTTACAGTTTGCTACGCTATCACCTCCTTTACAGGACCAAGACATTGGATTAAGTGTGAAAATGCACCTTTTTTGCAAACACCCCCGCACTATGTGCGTGGGGGCTGAAGCCGAAGACTGCCATCTTTCAGGTTATATAAGCATATATATTAACGGCCGCACAGGAGGTATTTTAATACTTGAACGCAGAAGTATAAAAAGCCCTTATATTATATTGAAACATTGTTTCACAAATCATACATGTCATTTGAACATAATATCCTTCGAGCACTGCGTCTCTATTAAACGAGCGCCCTGCAGGACTTCCTCAAAATAGTGCTCGGCGGGTACTCGGCTTCTGTCCGAATCCTGGGATGCAATGTCGGTGGCCTTCATCTCCGCCCAGTATGTCTTGACACGGGCAAGAGCCATCCGCGCACCCTCTATGCATGCTGACCGCTTCATTGCACTAATATGCAGCACCACACCAAGGAACTGCTGCACCAAGCCAAAATAACTCTTCGGCTCGGGCCTCTTCGGCCACAAATGAGTCACGACATCCTTCATGGCAAGTCCGGACAACCTATTCAGCTCAGCCTATTCGGACAAACGATCGGTCAATGGAAGCGGAAGCTTTGGACTATGGAACTACGACCAAAAAAGCTCTTCCATTCCGTGATCCTTTTGGCCTCGGAAGTGTTCGGCCGCGTCTGCGGCACTCACTGCCAAGTCCAGATAAGCATCCTACGCACCCCACAGCTGGCCCAACTGAGCATACTTAGGATCCATGAATTTCCTTTGTAGCAGAAAAGGCTTTCCAGCCGCAATATCTTCGGCCTGACGTAGCTCCTCTTTCATAGCTCTCATCGCAGAGCGGGCATCCTTGGCCTCAGTAGCGGCCTTTTTCAGGTCCTCTTGTTTCGCTCGACCTTCTTTTTCAAGAAGCTCTCAATGGTCGGTAGCATTCTTCAACTTTACGGGCATCTCGGCCATTTCTTTCTTGCTTCGGCAGTGAGCAGCCTGTTCGGCTCTCAGCTCTTCGGCCGCTTTTAAGGCAGCCGCATCACTTTTTCGGGCTTGCTCCTTGGCTCGGGCGAGTTCCGCCCGAAGCTTCTCCATGGCGGCGGCACCATCTGCGTCAAGCATACATGTTGTAAGGCACAGACATTAAGCTACCTTACCGGGTGTCCGCGGAGAAGCTGCATACCTTGTGACTCGTCAAGCCGCTTATTGACAAGCACGATGTCAGAATCCGCGACGTCAAGCTGCCGCTTTAGTTCAGCAAATTCATCAGTCCGGCTTACCACCAGACGCTTCGCCACCTACATAGGAAGAGCGCATATTATACCTGGGATTATGATCCTTGGCGCGCCGTCATTTTTGACAACGCACCGAGTCTCAGGGGCTACTATCTATATAGGGCGCATTCTATATGCCAAACTGTCAGAAGGTACATCATTTTGCTTACCTCAAAACCCGTCAGTAAACTTATGACGGCTTCATGCAATCGGCTTTCAGCGGTTGAAATCCTTTCAATCGCCGTACCCATTAGCGCACGGTGATCTTCCGAGATAGACGCTCGCCCGAGCAGATCTTTCAGCTCCTCCGACCGTACACCAGTCGGTGCCGGACTCGTCCGATGGCCTTTTTCGAAGGCCGGACGCGGAGGGCTTTGAGGGGACATACGACTGCCTTCGAGCCCTGCCGGATTTGGAGAAACCCTTCGTGACGACACCTCAGGGTCGTCCGCCTCGCATGACAGTACGGCAGGCGGAGGCGTTTCACTCTCCATCATCTCCGGATCGAGATCCCCTAAAGACGAGCTCTGCTGAGAAGGGCTGAGATCCGAACTACAAGGAAAAATTTCGGTTATCTTCAGAAATAAAACAGGGATGTCTCTCATTTTAAGAAAACACCCCTCTTTACTTACGGCTCGCTGGAGGGCTGATCTCCTTGGGGAAATAGTGCGGCCGGGGCATCTCCCGACGCAGGACCCTCTGGCGAAGATTTCTTCCCCCGCTTCGAAGCCTTGGTCTCCGGATCTTCATAAGCGGTCCTCTTCTCCCCTTGGAGGGAGGGATTCTCGATCCCTCCTTTCTTGATAAACTCCTTCGCGGAGGCAGTAGCTCCCCTGTTCCCCCCTTCGCCTTCTTCAAAAGGCGTAGCCTCTAGCATCCTGGTTAACACAGGATCCGACGTGGTCTCAGGGAGGGGGGCCGGACATCGGATCAGTTTTGCTTTCGCTATCCACTCCTGTTCAAGGGACAACTCTTTTAAAGGCAAGTTTATGATATATATGCGGATAGCATGTCCGGGTACAGGACTACTTACTTGAGTATCCGGGCGATTGCAGCTCATACTTGCGTCCTCGGTCAAGTCCGGACACATTGCTCGTGATCCGAAGAACAGTTGGTACATCTCCACGGGCATTACGCCCATAAAATGTTGGAGAGCTCGTGATCCCTCCGGTTTAAACTCCCACAGGCGGAGGGGATGATGTTTGCAGGGCAGGGTGTGACGAATCAGCATGACCTGCGCTACTACGACCTGATTGATCTCTCTCTCTAGGAGGTCTCGAATACGGCCCTGCAACAAGGGCACGTCCTTGGACGGCCCCCAGTCGAGCCCTTTATTGACCCATGACATCAGCCGCGGTGGAGGACCCGAGCGAAAGGCAGGTGGCGCCACCCATTTGGTGCCCCTGGGAGCGGTGATATAAAACCACTCTTGTTGCCACAGACTGAGCTCCTCTTGAAAAGAACCCTCGGGCCATGGAGCGTCAACATTCTTGCTTGTAACAGCCCCTCCGCACTCTGCCTGCTGCCCCTTGATCATCTTCGGTTCCACTTTGAAGGTTTTGAGCCACAACCCGAAGTGAGGGGTAATGCGGAGGAAGGCTTCACATACGACAATGAACGATGAGATGTGGAGGATGGACTCCGGATCTAAGTCATAAAATTCCAGTCCATAATAAAACATGAGCCCCCTCACGAAGGGGTTCATCGGGAAGCCTAAACCCCGAAGGAAGTGAGACACGAACACCACGCTCTCACCAGGCTTGGGAGTGGGAATAACCTGCCCTTGGGCAGGCAGCCTGTGCGAAATTTCACCGGTTAGATATCTAGCGTCTCTTAGCTTTAGCACGTCTTCTTCCGTGATGGAGGAAGGCATCCACCGGCCTTGCAGGTCAGAGCCGGACATCCTCGGAGGTCCGAAGCGCCTGAATCTAGAGCTTTGGGTGTTGGAACTCGAGGCGAGGGGTGGATTTGATTGAGATTGAAAGAAAGGAGCGGGCCTTGGTCTCGTTATAAAGAGGTTGAATACCAAGAGCCCTCCTCGTGATCGTTCGGGACTCGCCTTCGATAGAGGAGGCGCGCCAACGGGCACAACTAGGTTACCCACACCCGTATTGATGAGAATCCCGGAATAAGGGGACATGATCTCTGCTTTGACAAGACGTGCCAAAGAAACCGCCTCGCTAAACACGCTGAGGTGGGATAGAAAAATGATTCCAATAAAGGCTTGGCCGTGGTGTGACATCATACTACAGAATACGTCAGCAGATTGAATTTGTGTAAAGATTATTCTCTCTATGGTGGTATGTGGAACTTATTTTGCAGAGCCGGACACTATCATTGTGTTCAAAATCTTCTATGAAGTATTCGGAGGAGGAACCCGCCTTGCAATGCCGAAGACAATATGCGCGCCGGACTCGTCATCATTGAAGCCTGGTTCAGGGGCTACTGAGGGAGTCCTGGATTAGGGGGTGTCCGGATAGCCGAACTATCACCATTGGCCGGACTCCTGGACTATGAAGATACAAGATTGAAGACTTCGTCTCGTGTCCGGATGGGACTTTCCTTGGCGTGGAAGGCAAGCTTGGCGATACGAATATGTAGATCTCCTACCATTGTAACCGACTCTGTGTAACCCTAACCCTCTCCGATGTCTATATAAACCGGAGGGTTTTAGTCCGTAGGACGAACAACAATCATACCATAGGCTAGCTTCTAGGGTCTAGCCTCTTTGATCTCGTGGTAGATCTACTCTTGTACTACCCATATCATCAATATTAATCAAGCAGGAGTAGGGTTTTACCTCCATCGAGAGGGCCCGAACTTGGGTAAAAACATCATGTCCCTTGTCTCCTGTTACCATCTGCCTAGACGCACAGTTCGGGAACCCCTACCCGAGATCCGCCGGTTTTGACACCGACAACAGTGCCACAAATAAGTTGCACTATCATTATCAACTTTGCATCTTTTGGCTTCAATATTATGAATATGTGTATCATCACTATCGAGATTCAACAAAAATAGACCACTAAACAAGGGTGCATGAGCATAAAAGATATTACTCATATAAATAGAACAACCATTATTCTCTGATTTAAATGAATAACCGTCTCGCACCAAACAAGATCCAGATGTAATGTTCATGCTCAATGCTGGCACCAAATAACAATTATTCAGGTCTAAAACTAATCCCGATGGTAGATGTAGAGGTAGCATGCTGACGGCGATCACATCGACCTTGGAACCATTTCCCACGCGCATTGTCACCTAGTCCTTAGCCAATCTTCGTTTAATCAGTAGCCCCTGTTTCCAGTTGCAAATATGAGCAACAGAACCAGTATCAAATACCCAGGCGCTACTACAAGCATTAGTAAGGTACACATCAATAACATATATATCAAATATACCTTTCACTTTGCCATCCTTCTTATCCGCCAAATACTTGGGGCAGTTCCGCTTCCATTGAGCAGTCGCTTTGCAGTAGAAGCACTCAGTTTCAAGCTTAGGTCCAGACTTGGGTTTCTTCTCTTTAGCAACAACCTTTTTTCCGTTCTTCTTGAAGTTCCCTTTCTTCCCTTTACCCTTTTTCTTGAAACCAGTGGTCTTATTGACCATCAACACTTGATGCTCCTTTTTTATTTCTACCTCCACAGTTTTTAGTATCGCGAAGAGCTCGGGAATAGTCTTGTTCATCCCTTGCATATTATAGTTCATCATGAAGCCTTTATAGCTTGGTGGCAGTGATTGAAGAACTCTCTCAATGATACTATCATCAAGAAGATTAACCCCCAGCTGAGTCAAGTGGTTATGGTACCCAGACATTCTGAGTATGTGTTCACTAACAGAACTATTCTCCTCCATTTTGCAGCTATAGAACTTGTTGGAGACTTCATATCTCTCAACTTGGGCATTTGCTTGAAATATTAACTTCAACTCCTGGAACATCTCATATGCTCCATGACGTTCAAAACATCTTTGAAGTCCCGATTCTACACCGTAAAGCATCGCACACTGAACTATCGAGTAGTCATCAGCTTTTCTCTATGAGACGTTCTTAACGTCATCAGTAGCATCTGCAGCAGGCCTGGCACCCAACGGTGCTTCCAGGACGTAATTCTTCTGTGCAGCAATGAGGATAATCCTCAAGTTATGGACCCAGTCCGTGCAGTTGCTGCCATCATCTTTCAACTTAGCTTTCTCTAGGAATGCATTAAACTTCAAAGGAATGGTAGCACGGGCCATTGATCTACAATAACATAGACATGCAAAATAACTATCGGGACTAAGTTCATGATAAATTAAAGTTCAATTAATCATATTACTTAAGAACTCCCACTTAGATAGACATCCCTCTAGTCATCTAAGTGATCACGTGATCCAAATCAACTAAACCATGTCCGATCATCACGTGAGATGGAGTAGTTTTCAATGGTGAACGTCACTATGTTGATCATATCTACTATATGATTCACGTTCGACCTTTCGGTCTCAGTGTTCTGAGGCCATATCTGCATATGCTAGGCTCGTCAAGTTTAACCCGAGTATTCTGCGTGTGCAAAACTGGCTTGCACCTATTGTATGTGAATGTAGAGCTTATCACACCCGATCATCACGTGGTGTCTCGGTATGACAAACTGTAGCAACGGTGCATACTCAGGGAGAACACTTGTACCTTGAAATTTAGTAAGAGATCATCTTATAATGCTACCGCTGTACTAAGCAAAATAAGATGCATAAAAGATAAACATCACGTGCAATCAAAATATGTGACATGATATGGCCATCATCATCTTGTGCTCATGGTCTCCATCACCGAAGCATCGTCATGATCTCCATCATCACCGGTGCGACACCTTGATCTCCATCGTAGCATCGTTGCGTCTCGACAACTATTGTTACTACGACTATCGCTACCGCTTAGTGATAAAGTAAAACAATTACATGGCGATTGCATTGCATAGAATAAAGCGACAACCATATGGCTCCTGCAAGTTGCCGATAACTTTGTTACAAAACATGATCATCTCATACAACAATTTATATCACATCATGCTTTGACCATATCACATCACAGCAAGCCCTGCAAAAACAAGTTAGACGCCCTCTACTTTGTTGTTGAAAGTTTTACGTGGCTGCTACGGGCTTCTAGCTAGAACCGTTCTTACCTACGCATCAAAACCACAACCATTTTTCGTCAAGTGTGTTGTTTGCCGTAGTCAAACTCGATTCAACTAAAGTTGGAGAAACAGACACCCGCCAGCCACCTTTGTGCAAAAGCATGTCGGTAGAACCAGTCTAATGAATGCGGTCATGTAATGTAGGTCCGGGCCGCTACATTGGTGGTAAGCAGTATGACTATTATTGCACACAACTCTATGTGTTCTACTCGTGCATATAACATCTATGCATAGACCTGGCTTGGATGCCACTGTTGGGGAACGCGGTAATTTCAAAAATTCTCCTACGATCACGCAAGATCTATCTAGGTGATGCATAACAACGAGAGGGGAGAGTGTGTCCACATACCCTCGTAGACCAAAAGCGGAAGGGTTTAGTTAACACGTTTGATGTAGTCGGACGTCTTCATGATCCAACCGATCAAGTACCAAACGCACGGCACCTCCCCGATCTGCACACGTCCAGCTCGGTGACGTCCCTCGAACTCTAGATCCAGCTGAGGCCGTGGGAGAGTTCCGTCAGCACGACGGCATGGTGACAGTGATGATGAAGTTACCGACACAAGGCTTCGCCTAAGCACTACGACGATATGACCAAGGTGGAAAACTGTGGAGGGGGGCATCGCACACGGCTAAAGATCAACTTGTGTGTCTATGGGGTGCCCCCTCCCCCGTATATAAAGGAGGAGAGGGGAGGCCGACTGGCCCTCCTTGGCGCGCCCCAAGAGGGGAATCCTACTAGGACTCCAAGTCCTAGTTGGTTTCCACCAAAAGGGAGAGAGGGGGAAGGAAGGAGAGGGAGAGGGAGAAGGAAAGGGGGGCGCCCCCCTTCCTAGTCCAATTCGGACTCAAGGGAGAGGGGGCGTGCCTAGCCGCCCCTAGCCGCCCCTCTCTCTCTCCACTAAGGCCCATCGAGGCACATGAGTTCCCCGGGGTTTGCAATAACCCTTTGGCACTCCGGATTTATTCGAAACTTCTCCGGAACACTTCCGGTGTCCGGACATAGCCGTCCAATATATCGATCTTTATGTATCGACCAGTTCGAGACTCCTCGTCATGTCCGTGATCACATCCAGGACTCCGAACAACCTTCGGTACATCAAATCACATAAACTCATAATACCAATTATCATCGAACGTTAAGCGTGCGGACCCTATGGGTTCGAGAACTATGTAGACATGACCGAGACTCATCTCCGGTCAATAACCAATAGCGGAACCTGGATGCTCATATTGGTTCCTACATATTCTACAAAGATCTTTATCGGTCAAACCACATAACAACATACGTTGTTCCCTTTGTCATCGGTATGTTACTTGCCTGAGATTCGATTGTCGGTATCATCATACCTTGTTTGATCTCGTTACCGACAAGTCTCTTTACTCATTCTGTAATACTTCATCCTGCAACTAACTCATTAGTCACAATGCTTGCAAGGCTTATAGTGATGAGTATTACCGAGAGGGCCCAGAGATACCTCTCCGAAACACGGAGTGACAAATCCTAATATTGATCTATGCCAACCCAACAATTACCTTCGGAGATACCTGTAGAGCACCTTTATAATCACCCATTTACGTTGTGATGTTTGGTAGCACACAAAGTGTTCCTCCGGTATTCGGGAGTTGCATAATCTCATAGTCCGAGGAACTTGTACAAGTCATGAAGAAAGTAGTAGCAATGAAACTTAAACGATCATAATGCTAAGCTAACAGATGGGTCATGTCCATCACATCATTCTCCTAATTATGTGATCCCGTTCATCAAATGACAACACATGTCCATGGTTAGGAAATATAACCATCTTTGATTAACGAGCTAGTCAAGTAGAGGCATACTAGGGACTATATGTTTTGTCTATGAATTCACACATGTACTAAGTTTCCGGTTAATACAGTTCTAGCATGAATAATAAACATTTATCATGAAATAAGGAAATAAATAATAACTTTATTATTGCCTTGATACGTCTCCAACGTATCTATTATTTTTGATTGTTCCATGCTATTATATTACCCCTTTTGGATGTTTATGGGCTTTATTTTACACATTTATATCATTTTTGGGACTAACCTACTAACCGGAGGCCCATCCCATATTGCTGTTTTTTGCCTATTTCAGTATTTCGAAGAAAAGGAATATCAAACGGAGTCCACACGGAATGAAACCTTCGAGAGCGTGATTTTTGGAACGAACGTGATCCGGAGAGCTTGGAGTGCAAGTCAAGAAGCTTCCGAGGGCCCCACGAGATAGGGGGCCGCGCCCCTCGTGTAGGGCATGCACCCTGTCTCATGGGCCCCTTGGGCGGCCATCGACGTACTTCTTCCTCCTATATATACCTACGTACCCCAAAAACATCCAGGAGCACCACGAAACACAATTTCCACCGCCGTAACCTTCTATATCCGCGAGATCCCATCTTGGAGCCTTCGTCGGCACTCTGTTGGAGGGGGAATCAACCACGGAGGGCCTCTACATCAACATCCTTGCCCCTCCGATGAGTTGTGAGTAGTTTACCACAGACCTACGGGTCCATAGTTATTAGCTAGATGGCTTCTTCTCTCTTTTTGGATCTCAATACAATGTTCTCCCCTTCTTTTATGTATGATTGAGTTATCTTTGCAAGTCTCTTCAAATTATCACTTTGGTTTGGCCTACTAGATTGGTCTTTCTTGCCATGGGAGAAGTGCTTAGCTTTGGGTTCAATCTTGCGGTGTTCTTACCCAGTGACAGAAAGGGTTGCAAGACACGTATTGTATTATTGCCATCGAGGATAACAAGATGGGGTTTATATCATATTGCATGTGTTTATCCCTCTACATCATGTCATCTTGCTTAATGCATTACTCTGTTCTTATGAACTTAATACTCTAGATGCAGGCAGGAGTCGGTCGATGTGTGGAGTAATAGTAGTACATGCAGGCAGGAGTCGGTCTACTTGTTATGGACGTGATGCCTATATACATGATCATGCCTAGATAATCTCATAACTATGTGCTTTTCTATCAATTGCTCGACAGTAATTTGTTCACCCACCGTAATACTTATGCTATCTTGAGAGAAGCCTCTAGTGAAACCTATGGCCCCCGGGTCTATCTCTTATCATATTTGCTTTCAATCTACTTTTGTTTGCATCTTTACTTTTTTGCATCAATCTTATAAAATACCAAAAATATATTTATCTTATCATACTATCTTTATTAGATCTCACTTTCGCAAGTGGCCGTGGAGGGATTGACAACCCCTTTATTGCATTGGTTGCGAGTTCTTAGTTTGTTTGTGTAGGTGCGTGGGACTTTTGAGGAGCCTCCTACTGGATTGATACCTTGGTTCTCAAAACTGAGGGAAATACTTACGCTACACTTTGCTGCATCACCCTCTCCTCTTCGAGGAAAATCAACGCAAGCTCAAGACATAGCAAGAAGGATTTCTGGCGCCGTTGCCGGGGAGGTCTTCGCTCAAGTCAAGACATACCAAGTACCCATCACAAACCCATCTCCCTCGCATTTACATTATTTGCCATTTGCCTCTCATTTTCCTCTCCCCCACTTCACCCTTGCCGTTTTATTCGCCCTCTCTTTCCCAATCTCCTCCTCTCTTTTCACTTGCCTTTTTCTGTTTGCTTGTGTGTTGGATTACTTGTTGCCATGGCGCAAGATAATACCAAATTGTGTGATTTCTCGAATACCAATAATAATGATTTCCTTAGTACTCCGATTGCTCCTCTTAATGATGTTGAGTCTTGTGAAATCAATACCGCTTTGCTGAATCTTGTTATGAAAGATCAATTCGTCGGCCTTCCTAGTGAAGATGCCGCTACTCATCTAAACAATTTTGTTGATTTGTGTGATATGCAAAAGAAGAAAGATATGGATAACAATATTGTCAAATTGAAGTTATTTCCGTTTTCACTTAGAGATCGTGCTAAAGTTTGGTTTTTGTCTTTGCCTAAAAATAGTATTGATTCTTGGAACAAGTGCAAAGATGCTTTTATCTCCAAGTATTTTCCTCCCGCTAAGATCATCACTCTTAGGAACGATATTATTAATTTTAAACAACTTGATCATGACCATGTTGCCCAATCTTGGGAAAGAATGAAATTGATGCTTCGCAATTGCCCTACTCATGGTTTGAATTTATGGATGATCATACAAATTTTTTATGCCGGTTTGAACTTTGCTTCTAGAAATCTCTTAGATTCGGCAGCGGGAGGCACCTTTATGGAAATCACGTTAGGAGATGTTACAAAATTTCTTGATAATATTATGGCTAATTATTCTCAATGGCACACCGAAAGATCTTCTAGTAAAGAAGTGCATGCTATAGAAGAAACTAATGTTTGAGTGGAAAGATGGATGAACTTATGAAGATGTTTGCTACTAAAAATACCCCTCTTGATCCCAATGATATGCCTTTGTCTTCCTTGATTGAGACTAATAATGAATCTATGGATGTGAATTTTCTTGGTAGGAATAGTTTTGGAAATAATGCTTATAGAGGAAATTTTAATGTTAGACCGTTCCCTAGTAACCCCTCTAATAATTATGGAAATTCCTACAATGATTCTTATGGTAATTTTAATAAGATTCCCTCTGATTTTGAGAATAGTGTGAAAGAATTTATGATTTCTCAAAAGAATTTTAATGCCTTGCTTGAAGAAAAATTGTTCAAAGTTGATGATTTGGCTAGGAACGTTGATAGACTTTCGCTTGATGTTAATTCTCTTAAACTTGGATCTTCTTCTCCTAAGCATGATATCAATGAGTCTCTCAAAGTAATGAGAATTTCCATTGACGAGTGCAAGGAAAGAACCGCTAGATTGCATGCTTAAAAAGAAAGCTTTATAAAAGCGTGTTCTTCTAGTCTTCATGAAAATAATGATGAGGATCTTAAAGTTATTGATGCTTCTCCGATTAGATCTATGTTTTGCAATATGAATTTTGATGATTATGGGAGTGATGATGAATCAACTTTGCCTAGAAGGCGTCCCAAAAATTCGGAGTCTTTAGATCTTGATGCTAAATTTGGTAAAAGTGAGATTGGAGAATCCTCAACTTCTAATAATATTGAACCTACTATCTCGGATTTCAAGGGATTTGATTATGATAGTTGCTCTTTAAAAGGTTGTATTTCCTTGTTGCAATCCGTTGTTAATTCTCCTCATGCTTATAGTCAAAATAAAGCTTTTACCAAACATATCGTTGATGCCTTGATGCAATCTTATTATGAAAAACTTAATTTGGAAGTTTCTATGCCTAGAAAACTTAATGATGAGTGGGAACCTACTATAAATATTAGAATTAAAGATTATGAGTGTTTTGCTTTGTGTGATTTGGGTGCTAGTGTTTCCATGATTCCGAAAACTTTATGTGATATTCTAGGTTTCCATGATCTTGATGATTGCTCTTTAAATTTGCACCTTGCAGATTCCACCATTAAAAACCCTATGGGAAGGATCGATGATGTTCTTATTGTTGCAAATAGAAATTTGGTGCCCATAGAATTTATCGTTCTTGATATAGATTGCAATCTTTCTTGCCCTATTATTCTTGGTAGACCTTTCCTTAGAACGATTGGTGCGATTATTGATATGAAGGAAGGGAATATTAGATTCCAATTTCCATTAAAGAAAGGCATGGATCACTTTCCAAGAAATAAATTCAAATTACCTTATGAATCTATCATGTGTGCTACTTATGAATTTAGTGCCAAAGATGGCACTCGTTAGATCTATCTTTGTTCTTATGCCTAGCTAGGGGCGTTAAACGATAGCGCTAGTTGGGAGGCAACCCAATTTTTCTTTATGTTTTTAGTTTTTGCTCCTGTTTAGTAATAAATCTTGCATCTACCTTCTGGTTAGATATGTTTTTATCTTTTAATTAGTGTTTGTGCCAAGTAGAACCTATAGGATAACCTACGATGATATTTGATTTGATTCTGCTGAAAAATAGAAACTTTGCACGCACGAATATAATTTTGTTAAATCACAGGAATGCGATTTTGCGTTGATTCGTTTTGCTGCTGTTCAATAAACAAATTTTACAGGACTTCCTATTTTTGTAGGATTTTAATAGTTCCAGAAGTTTGCGTTAGTTACAGATTGCTACAGACTGTTCTGTTTTTGACAGATTCTGTTTTTCGCGTGTTGTTTGCTTATTTCAATGCATCTATGGCTAGTAATTTAGTCTATGAACCATAAAGAAGTTGGAATACAGTAGGTTTAACACCAAATTAAATAAAGAATGAGCTCATGGCAGTACCTTATGTAGTGGTTTTGTTTTCTTTCACTAACGGAGCTTATAAGATTTCCTGTTGAGTTTTGTGTTGTGAAGCTTTCAAGTTTTGGGTAAAGCTTTTGTGGACTATGGAATAAGGAGTGGCAAGATCCTAAGCTTGGGGATGCCCATGGCACCCCAAGATATTCAAGGATAGCCAAAATCCTAAGCTTGGGGATGTCCCGGGAAGGCACCCCCTCTTTCGTCTTCGTTCATTGGTAACTTTACTTGGAGCTATATTTTTATTCGCCACATGATATGTGTTTTGCTTGGAGCGTCGTGTATTACATTAGTCTTTGCTTTTTAGTTTACCACAATTATCCTTTCTGTACACAACTTTTGGGAGAAGCCTACTTGATTAGAATTTGCTAGAATACTCTATGTGCTTCACTTATATCTTTTGAGCTTAATAGTTTTTGCTCTAGTGCTTCACTTATATCTTTTAGAGCACGGTGGTGTCTTAATTTTGAAGAAATTGCTAGTCTCTCATGCTTCACTTATATTATTTTGAGAGTCTTTTAGAACATCATGGTATTTGCTATGATCATAAAGTTGGTCCTAGAATGATGAGCATCCAAGTTGGGTATAATAAAAACTATCATAGAAAGTGAATTGGATGCTATCATCAATTTGATGCTTGATAATTGTTTTGAGATATGGAGGTAGTGATATTAAAGTCATGCTAGTTGGGTGATTATGAATTTAAAGAATGCTTGTGTTGAAGTGTGTGATTCCCGTAGCATGCACGTATGGTGAACCGCTTTGTGATGAAGTTGGAGCACAATTTTATTTATTGATTGTCTTCCTTATGAGTGGAAGTAGGGGACGAGCGATGGTCTTTTTCTACCAATCTATCCCCCTAGGAGCATGCGCGTAGTACTTTGGTTTTTTATGACTTCTAAATTTTTGCAACAAGTATATGAGTTCTTTTGATTAATGTTGAGTCCATGGATTATACGCACTCTTTCACCCTTCCACCTTTGCTAGCCTCTCTTGTATCGTGCAATTTTCGCCGGTACCATACACCCACCATTTACCTTCCTCAAAACAGCCACCATACCTACCTATTATGGCATTTCCATAGCCATTCCGAGATATATTGCCATGCAACTTTCCACCATTCCGTTAATATGACACGCATTACTTTTGTCATATTGCTTTTTGCATGATCATGTAGTTGACATTGTATTTGTGGCAAGGCCACTTTCATAATTTTCATACATGTCGCTCTTGATTCATTGCATATCCCGGTACACCGCCGGAGGCATTCATATAGAGTCATATCTTGTTATAGCTTTGAGTTGTAAATCCATAAAAGTGTGATGATCATCATTATTAGAGCATTGTCCTAGTGAGGAAAGGATGATGAAGACTATGATTCCCCCACAAGTCGGGATGAGACTTCGGAATTTACAAAAAGAAAAAAAAGAAAAGAAAAGAAAAAGGGGAGAATGGCCAAAAAGAAAAAAAGATAGGCCAAAGAAAAAAAAGGAAAAGAATTTTTTTTTATAAAATCAGAGAAAAAGAGAGAAGGGACAATGCTACTATCTCTTTTTCCACACTTGTGCTTCAAAATAGCACCATGATCTTCATGATAGAGAGTCTCATATGTTGTCACTTTCATATACTAGTGGAAGTTTTTCATTATAGAACTTGGCTTGTATATTCCAATGATGGGCTTCCTCAAAGTGCCCTAGGTCTTCGTGAGCAAGCAAGTTGGATGCACCCCACTTAGTTTCTTTTATTGAGCTTTCATATATTTATAGCTCTAGTGCATCCGTTGCATGGCAATCCCTACTCACTCAAATTGATATCTATTAAGGGGCATCTCCATAGCCCGTTGATACGCCTAGTTGATGTGAGACTATCTTCTCCTTTTTGTCTTCTCCACAACCACCATTCTATTCCACATATAGTGCTATGTCCATGGCTCACGCTCATGTATTGCGTGAAAGTTGAAAAAGTTTGAGACTATTAAAGTATGAAACAATTGCTTGGCTTGTCATCGGGGTTGTGCATGATTAAATACTTTGTGTGATGAAGATAGAGCATAGCCAGACTATATGATTTTGTAGGGATAACTTTCTTTAGCCATGTTATTTTGAGAAGGCATGATTACTTTGATTAGTATGCTTGAAGTATTACTATTTCTTATGTCAATATGAACTTTTATTTTGTATTCATTTGGATCTGAACATTCATGCCACAATAAAGAAAATTACATTATGAATTATGCTAGGTAGCATTCCACATCAAAATTTCTCTTTTTATCATTTACCTACTCGAGGACAAGCAGGAATTAAGCTTGGGGATGCTTGATACGTCTCCAACGTATCTATAATTTTTGATTGTTCCATGCTATCATATTACCCCTTTTGGATGTTTATGGGCTTTATTTTACACATTTATATCATTTTTGGGACTAACCTACTAACCGGAGGCCCAGCCCATATTGCTGTTTTTTGCCTATTTCAGTATTTCGAAGAAAAGGAATATCAAACGGAGTCCAAACGGAATGAAACCTTCGGGAGCGTGATTTTTGGAACGAACGTGATCCGGAGAGCTTGGAGTGCAAGTCAAGAAGCTTCCGAGGGCCCCACGAGATAGGGGGCCGCGCCCCTGTCTCGTGGGCCCCTCGGGCGGCCACCGACGTACTTCTTCCTCCTATATATACCTACGTACCCCGAAAACATCCAGGAGCACCATGAAACACAATTTCCAACGCCGTAACCTTCTGTATCCGCGAGATCCCATCTTGGAGCCTTCGTCGGCACTCTGCCAGAAGGGGAATCAACCATGGAGGGCCTCTACATCAACATCCTTGCCCCTCCAATGAGTAGTGAGTAGTTTACCACAGACCTACGGGTCCATAGTTATTAGCTAGATGGCTTCTTCTCTCTTTTTGGATCTCAATACAATGTTCTCATCTATTCGATGTAAACTCTTTTTGCGGTGGGTTTGTCGAGATCCGATGAATTGTGGGTTTATGATCAAGTTTATCTATGAATAATATTTGAATCTTCTCTGTATTCTTTTATGTATGATTGAGTTATCTTTGCAAGTCTCTTCGAATAATCAGTTTGGTTTGGCCTACTAGATTGGTCTTTCTTGCCATGGGAGAAGTGCTTAGCTTTGGGTTCAATCTTGCGGTGTTCTTACCTAGTGACAGAAAGGGTTGCAAAACACGTATTGTATTGTTGCCATCGAGGATAACAAGATGGGGTTTATATCATATTGCATGTGTTTATCCCTCTACATCATGTCATCTTGCTTAATGCGTTACTCTGTTCTTATGAACTTAATACTCTAGATGCAGGCAGGAGTCGGTCGATGTGTGGAGTAATAGTAGTAGATGCAGGCATGAGTCGGTCTACTTGTTATGGACGTGATGCCTATATACATGATCATGCCTAGATAATCTCATAACTATGCGCTTTCTATCAATTGCTCGACAGTAATTTGTTCACCCACCGTAATACTTATGCTATCTTGAGAGAAGCCTCTAGTGAAACCTATGCCCCCCGGGTCTATCTCTTATCATATTTGCTTTCAATCTACTTTTATTTGCATCTTTACTTTTTGCATCTATCTTATAAAATACCAAAAATATATTTATCTTATCATACTATCTTTATTAGATCTCACTTTCGCAAGTGGCCGTGAAGGGATTGACAACCCCTTTATTGCGTTGGTTGTGAGTTCTCAGTTTGTTTGTGTAGGTGCATGGGACTTTTGAGGAGCCTCCTACTGGATTGATACCTTGGTTCTCAAAACTGAGGGAAATACTTACGCTACACTTTGCTGCATTACCCTATCCTCTTCGAGGAAAACCAACGCAAGCTCAAGATGTAGCATGCCTCTAGGGCATATTTCCTTCAAGGACAGGCCCAGACACGACCCCATTGCCCTACCCAAACGGATGGAATCCGGGCTAGACAAACGTCCGTTTGGGGTCGTGCGCTGGAGTTAGCCTCACCTCTGGTTCAAAACAAAGGTGACAAGTGTTGAGGTCACCTACTACAAGTAGGGTTAATGACCTGTCATCTGGGGCCCACATAGGGCCCCACACCATCATTGGTAGGTCTCTAGACCATAGGCGCATTCGGATGCATATAGCAGGAAGTCCACTCAAATGCATCGACGACGCTCGGATGCCTGTCCTCCAGTCGACATGACCACCACCACTCAGACAAGGAACGTGGAGGGATGACGTTGAGTGGCAACGGTCGAGTAGTCATAAGTCAAGCTTTAAGTAGAGTCATAGCTACTGTTACCTATAACTATTGTAGTTGTGACTATTTACACCTGTAACTATTGTAGTTATGGGCATTAATCACCCTAGCAACATGGGAGTGAAGGAGGCTGTGGCGCATCTATATAAGTTGTGCTCGTCCTCCAGAGCAAGCGTTAAGCATTCTTTGTAGTCATACCCCCAAAGAAAACAAGCCTCAAGACAAGAGACGTAGGGCTGTTACCTCCTCCGAGAGCGGCCTGAACTCGTAAACACCGAGTGTTACACCTGTGTCATAGCTAGGCTCTGCCCCTATTTCATACCCCTACTACTCATTGTCAATATCGTAGCCCCGACAATTGGCGCCCACCGTGGGGCTGCACGTCTAGCGATTTTATGGCGCATGTGGAATTTCATCATCATCATCATGTTAGTCGGCGGCGAGATCCGTTTCAGAGCACTCAACTTCATCACCAACGACTCAACGTGGCTTCGAGAGGCCCCGCTTGACGTGCAAGCGTTGCCCATCCGTGGCGCGGCGCACTTCCGTGCATCCTCATTCAGAGTCCTGCTCCGACAGCCATCGATCTCGTACCGAGTGGCTCCCCTCCTACCCGCTGGACACCGTCGCAAGCTCTCTGGGCGCTCATGGCTACATCGTTGGACAAACACATCGTGGCCCTTCAGGCTACGGCGTGGCATGTGGCGGCTGTCGAGTCTGACGAGCCTGCCCTTGACTTCTCTAATGGGCTTCACAAGGACTCCGCCGATGAGTCCGAGTGGGAGAGCGTCGAGTCCACGGCGGAGGTTCTCATGGCCAACAACATGGAGCATCACGCGCTCCTAGGGTATACGGACCATCGGGGCGGTAGCGCAAGCACCTCGTGGGGGCACACCAACGACGACGGAGGATATGACCTTTCCCCGCATCACGAGCCATACGTCCCCATGCCCTCACTCGGGAGCAGCGCGAGGAGCTCCGTCGGAAGAATGAATAGGCTCTACACACTTCCATCAATGGGACGACTTCCAAGGCTCTAGACATGGAGTCGGCACGCTTGGCCACTTTGGCCGAGCGAGACCGCCTCGAGCAGCTACAGAAGGAGTTGGAAGACCGTGTCTGCCGTCAGCCTAGTTCCAGTCGGCACAAGCGTCGGGTCTTCCCAAGTGACCAACCTCGGAAGTATCAGGTGCTCAACACTCTGCTGCAAAATCTGGCAGCGGCTACTCAGACCACCAATTCCATCCAACCCTCCGGCTCCACAGCCAGGGAAGGGATCTGGCAGATCCAAGAGCTCCCGAAGAAGGCGCTATCGCAAAACGCGACAGTGTCCCAGTCTAGAGATTGCATCCACAGTGCATCGGTGCGCGCCAAGACCGTTCAGTTGGCCCATAGTCCACTCTGCTCTGGGAGGCGCCGGGCGTCATCCTCCTCGAGGGATCAGTACGGAGACTAGAGGCGTGATCGAGTCGGCACGACGATTACGATCGCACTTTGATGCCCCTGCCGCCCAGACGTCTCGTACGGGTGCCAAACCTGCGATGACAGACAACCGCGTGGTGGCAATCGAAGGTCGAGTCCGCCGCACCATACGAGGGACCTTCGAGACCCGAAGTTCAATGCGAGATCCTTTCTTGCTCAGAACTTGGTCAACCAGGGTCGGGCTCTGAGAGAGTGCCTCGATGTTCATGTGTCGGGCGGCTTAGCGCCATCCGGGCCTGAGTGTTTCAGTCAGTACATTCGGGCTGCTGAGATTCCCAACAACTTCAGGTTGGCGACGGGGATCAGTAAGTTCACTGGGGAGTCAAAGCCAAAGATATTGTTAGAAGATTACCGAGTGGCCGTCCAGATTGGCGGCCGTAACAACAACGTGGCCATGAAACACTTGTCCCTGATGCTCGAGGGATCCGCTCGGGCTTGGCTCACTCATCTTCCACCCGGTAGAATATTCTGTTGGGATGGCCTAGCCCGAGTGATGTAGGGTAGAACCCTAGAGGCCGATCTTTCACGGTTGGAGGGAAATCCTACCAAGAACACGAAGAACACGGGGAAGAACGGGGAGAAGTCACAAGGGGAAACACTCAAGAACAAGTCCAATCACACATCCACTAGACAGTCAAACACACAAGATCCACAAGGGTACATGAACAACAAAATGAAAGATACAAGGTAGAGTTCATCTCCAAGAGGAGGTCTTGATGGTATCCTAGACGGATCTTCCCGCGAGGGGGTCTTGATGATATCCTGCAGGATCTTCTCACATGGAGGTCTTGAACTCCATGGGGGTGGTCTCTCTCTCTCTCAAGAGGAGGAGGTAGGAGCAAAGCTCACCTAAGAATGAGCTATCATATTTGCTAACCCTAGAAAGGAGGTGGAGGTGGTCTATTTATAGTCTAAGCCACGAAGGGGTAAGTGGGAGAGGGATACAAGGTCAAAGGCCCGTGGCTGCGCACACAAGCGTCGGACGTCCGGTCGGTGTCGGACGTCCGAAGGCTCGGGACGGTCATGAAATCCGGAAGTCTTCGGACTTCCGTAAATATCATTCTGTGGCCGTGGCAACGGTCGCCGATGGCACTCGGTCGTCCGTGGCCTGGGAGGTGTCGGATGTCCGGTCTTGGTCAGTCGTCCGGTCGCTGTAGATCTCGTCGGCAGGACTCTTGGGCTGGTAGGAGTTCCAGGTGTCGGACGTACGGCATAGTCCGGTCGTCCGATGGCTGTAGATTGTCGGACGTCCGGTAGCACGTCGGTCGTCCGGCCTCTGGGGACTCCGCAGCTCCGTCTTCTTCTGTCTGCGCTTCCACGCTTCCCTCGCGGATGGTGTAGGTGTTCCTTGGCGCTTGCACTTCTCCTCGTCATCAGTAGTGATCCGACAATACGTGTCACTTGCCAAACGGGCTCTTGACATGGTGATGACCATAGGATCACTACAAAAAAAAGACACTCCGTGACATTTTGGGCTGAACGAAAAAAATTCTGTCATACATATGACACTTCTATGACGATAATTGTGACAAAACCCAGTATCATCATAGATGTGGTGGGCTCCTACTTCTATGACAAAAAATCATGACAGAAAATGGGCTTTTCGTCCTGGGCGGGCCGGAGACGCAGCTGCATGACATTATTTGGGCCGTCCATGACGGAAAAAACCGTGGTAGAAGCGAAGGGGAGGAAAATTTCGGGGAACTGCGGTTATGGTGGGAGGTCGGGGGCGGAGTGATGCGCGTTTCTCTCATACAGGTACGCGCATGTGTGCGAGGCATTGGCTCTAACTGAACCCGAGCAAGGCGTTGGGCTCTAACTGAACCCAAGCAATTGCACTGCAGGCTACGCGTTACTGAACCCGAGCGATCGATCGATGATTGTTAACTGAACCCGATGGAGCGATTCCTTCGCTACTGCTGCTAACTGAAGCCGATCGATGCTGCCTCTGGGATGAACAGTGAGCGTTGCGGCACGGGGGGAGGGTTGGATGAACAGTGAGCGGTGGCATTGCCTCTGGATGAACAGGACCCCGTGGTGTGGAGGGCTGGATGAATAGTAGATGGTGGAGGGGTGGCCATGGAGGGGTGGCCGTGGAGGGGTGGTTGAACAGGACCCCGTGGTGTGGAGGGCTGGATGAACAGTAGACGGTGGAGGGGTGCCCGTGGAGGGGTGGTTGAATAGTAGCCGGTGGAGTAGCGCGCGGTGGAGGCTGGATGAACAGGAGCCCGTGGAGGCCGGAGGAGGTCGATGGTGGCCCGTGGAGGCCAGAGGAAGTCGACGGTGGAGATGAACAGTATCCCGTGGAGTCCCGTTTTGCGGTACGCCACACCCCTCCCGATGAACAGGACCCCCGTTTCGACCGTAGGAGGTCCATTTCGTCCGTTTTGCGGTACGCCACACCCCTCCCGATCAACAGGACCCCCGTTTCGACCGTA